>NC_077227.1:602848997-602918997 GCF_027887165.1 Monodelphis domestica | reverse complement strand
TGTTGGTGAGGGGTGCCTAGCTGGTGAAGTTAATAGTGTTGTTATGATTAACATTCTCTGTAGACTGTACCTTAATTTACAATTATTTAATAATAAAAATCAGATCAGAGAAAGAAAAGGCACCAGCCACGTGTGACTGGCCACTCTCTTAGCCACCTCCCTGTCTTGAGCTGGCTATGCCAGTGTCAAGCCAGAGCTCATGTCTCCTCAGTCTAGGATTCCAAAGAAAGAGAACAATTTCCTCCTCCACCACCAATTTATGCTCTTTCTTCCTTTCCTAAGCCTTTTTGATAAGAGGACTCTAACCTCTCCATCTGGACCAGAGATGGATCTTCCAGACTATTAGATGAAAAATGTCAATATGTATACAAATGAATCCATTAGTATCAAAGATAAGGTAACTATGGTTGTTCTATATTACATGGCCATATGTGGGTTGATTACTTAATATTAGATTTAAATTAATTACTCCAGGTTCTTATTTTCTGTAGAGTTTATTAATAATCACTTGAAGTAACAAAAGTAGATATAGAGAGATTTAAGCTTAATCTGACCTAACCCTGACCATGTGGTTGTCTCTCTCAGCTACGATGCTCCCCTGCCGCCGTCCCAGGGAATAGAGACCCTGAGTGTGTCCAGTACCACACCTTTATCCACTCTCTAGACCTGATCCTGTAACCTTCAGTTCCAGGTCATATTCCTAGATCTCTTCACCTGTGACCTCTGTTAAGAGCATTCACATGACATCCAGCCACACAGTGAGGTGGGACAAGCTGGGGAGTGGGGGGAGTGGATTCTATTTACACAATCCCCCTGTGATTCTGTTGGGAGATGAGCATGTTGGAAATCTCCCCAAATTGAGGATTATGGGAGATTAATATGCCTCAGAGGGATTGTATAATTATCCTAAAACCCAAGGTTTAAAATCTTTTGGAGATATTTTTAGGAAAAGAAACTCTCCAACATCCCAAATCAAGGAAGCAGATCTTTTGGAGAATGTGCCATAAGGAAGCCTGTGGAAACCACACACACAATATTCAGAATGAATTTTGGGATACTATGAACTGAATTGAAGGGGGTTGAACATACTTATTCTGAATGTAAATTCTTATGCCAAAGGAGATTGCCCCCTACTTGGCATTTTGTCAATGAGTCTATCAATCATTTTGTTGTTTTCTTTTCTCTTTTCTTTCTCTCTTATCCCCCAAATTGTTGTAACCTCCCCTTTATAGAGTGGTAAGGGCTAGGCAATGGGGGTCAAGTGACTTGCCCAGAGTCACACAGCTGGGAAGTGTCTGAGGCCAGATTTGAACCCAGGACCTCCCATCTCTAGGCCTGACTCTCAATCCACTAAACTACCCAGCTGCCCCCTACTGCAATATTTTAGAGAGAGACTCAAGGATGGGATTGAGACTAGACTTTCTATCCTTCTAGAGCAAGGCTCACCCGAGAACTTTTTCAATTCAACATCAGGATGACAAAGATTATCAACGAATACAATGAATAACTTGTAGAGAAAACCCAGATATAGACTATAAGCAAAGAGCAGAGGCAGAATAGAGGATGCAGCTGAGTTAACCCTGATCTTGCTTATCCATTCAGGCTATGTGTATGAAGTTAGACCAAGGGGGCTTCGTAAGCTTAAAATTATTTTTGGAATTGCGGAAGCCTCTTTTTGCCTCCTGAAGGCAAGGCTTGCTGCTTAATTTTAAGATGAGTGACTTTATTTTTACCAATCCTGAGTGAGTAGGGGGGATGCTGATACCTTCCACAAAAAGGAAAAGGTTAAAGGAGCGTTAGAGCCTCTCTGGAAAAGAACAAGTCCTGCTTTGGACAGACTGAGTTTCAGATGCCGGAGAGATATTCAAATGAGGATGTCCAGGAGGTAGCTGATGGTTCGGGGGAGATCTGGGCTGGGTGTATATATAGCAGATAATAGCACATGCACAGAGTTCATTGATGCGCTTCACTGGTTCAAATGTCCCATGTAGAAGAGCCTAGAAAGCTTCTTTATGAGAGAGTTGTAACAGTATTCATTGGGAATGCACTGGAGAGAGATTGGAGCATGAGTGGATGTTCTGCAAATGATCACAGTCTACTTATCAGTTAGGAGAAGATTTTCCAACTGATTGAATAGCTAGACCTGAGGGCACATTAGAGAAGTAAGAAAGGAAAGCAATAAGCATTTACGAGTGCCTTTTCTGTTATATGCACTGTGCAAAGCACTTTATCAATAGCTCATTTGATCCTTACAACAACCCTGTGAAATGAGTCCCCATTATTATCCCCATTTTATAGTTGAGGAAATGAAGCAGGCAGGATAAGTGACTTGCTTAGAGTCACACAGCTAGCTAATATCTGAGGTGGGATTTGAACTGAGGTCATCCTGTCTCCAGGTCCAGCACTTACGTTAGCCTTAGCCATTTTCTTTGGCTGAGTGCTAGAGCTGAATTCTTCCCTGATTGTGTCTTGTAAGACAATACTAAAAGTGGAGATGACTTAGAGAGTCTATTCTTCTCTGAGACCTTTTGACCCCATGAAACAAGCCTTGGTCCTTGGGCTCTGCATTTTTTTTCCATTCTAGGTAAAGCCATTGGGACTTCTCATCTTTTTTTTTTTAACCTTTACCTTCCATCTTAGAATCAATACTCTGTATTGGTTCCAAGGCAGAAGAGTGGTAAGGGCTAGGCAATGGGGGTCAAGTGACTTGCCCAGGGTCCCACAGCTGGGAAGTGTCTGAGGCCAGACTGGAACCCAGAAACTCTTGTCTCTAGATGGAACCTCTCATCTTGTGAGTTTCAAAAGAAGAGTAAGCATCTGGGTTTCCTAGAATCGAAGTCTTCTAAAATTAAGTATTTTGTCATTATGACATCTAGGTTATGCAACCAGCTCAGCTTTGGTGCCCAAAGAAGCAAAGTATGATTTTTGGGAGTGACCCACATGATCCACCCTGGTGGTAGTTGAGACAAGGACTCACATGACCAACCATGTCCCATTTGGATGTCAAACTGCTGGGACTGATGCTACATCTGAACTTAACTAAGTTTTAGCCTACTTTCCTCACAAACTAGGGTAGGCTAGGGGAGAGCGTGTCCAAGTTGTTAGAGGGAATTCTTTGTATTTTTCCTGTTGCGTACTTCTGAAGTAAATGTCCCTTTATAAAAGCTACTTGATATTAAAGGGTTAAGTGCAAGTGTGGTACTAGTCACTGGCACTTACCAGTGGGGGGGGCATAGCTGGGAAGGACATGAACCTATAGCAGTAGAGAAGGACCCACAAATCCCCCAGGACCTGGTACTGAAATGGTCTATAGTCACGAGGGAATACACTATTTATATGGGTATAGAAATGATAACTGAACTTATGGAGTAGACCACCGTGTAAAGAGAAAGGGAGAGGAGGGCATAGGAAATGAATGGCCTTTGTGACGCCCATGAAACATGAGCAGAAGATGATGATGATGATGATCCAGGGAAAAGAGCCAGAGAGGTGCTGACAGGCAGGTTGCAGGAAAATACCTATCAGATCTGGTTTCTGTAGATTCTATTTAAGCCTGTAACTTCCTCATCTTTTTGTTTGACTTCCCATACTCTATTTTTAGGATGTTAACATTTATTTCCCATTATTGTTTTTTTTTTTGCAACTTAGTCAACTTTTTTGGTCAATACAGTGGCATACCTTGGTTGTCTACATTAGGTCTTTATTTAATGTTGTAATTCTCTGTTCTTTAAGCATAATAGCATGATCTAACTTCCTTATTTAGCTCTCTTAATTCTTTCTAATTTGAATCCACATCTGTCTACAACTATGGATTTTCTGTGCTCAGCTGAAGTAGAACAAATTTTATTTTTATTTATTTTTTAAAAACCCTTACCTTTTGTCTTGGAATCAATACTATGTATTAGTTCCAAGACAGAAAAGTGGTAAGGGCTAGGCAATGGGGGTTAAGTGACTTGCCCAGGGTCACACAGCTGGGAAGTATCTCAGGCCAGATTTGAACTTAGGACCTCCCATCTCTAGGCCTGGCTCTCAATCTACTAAGCTACCAAGCTGCCCCCTGGTCATCATTATTATTATGGTGTTAGTTTCATTCTGGCATTCTTCGCATTTATATTGCTTTTGTCATTGAGCTACCCAGCTCAATGTCCTACCCAGCAGGACACATTTTAATCCAGCCTCTCATTCGTTTATTCATCTTTCTGTATTAGATGTTTTCCTGTATGAAACATATTGTTGAATTGTGTTTTTTAAATTTATTCAATAATCTCTTTTACTTTTGGAATGAAATTCATTCTATTTACATTTTCTATTACAATGATTAAATTTGACTTAACTTCAGTTAGGTGGTCAGAGTATCTAGGTGGTGCAATGTATACTGTACCAGATCTGGAGTCAGGAAGATCTGAGTTCAAATCCATCCTTAGGCATTTACTAGCTATATGACCCTGGACTTAACTCTTATTTGCCTCATTTCCTCATGGGAACACACTGGAGAAGGAAATGACAAGTTGCTCTAGTACTTTTGCCAAGAAGACACCATGGTCATGTAGAGTTGGACATGACTGAACCACTGACCAACAATAAACACCTTGAAAAGTCTTTCTAATTTCACTAATACTAAACAAATCTTAAACTACATCGTTCCAAAGATTCCATGAAGCAACAAGAAATAATAAAAGAAAGTCAAAAGCCTAAGAAAAATTGAAAAATGGTAAGGTATCTTAAAATAAAAACAACTGACTTGAAAAATAGATCAATAAAAATTAAATGATATTTAGTAAAACTTAAGAATTGCTGGACTGTCTGAATGTTATGATTTTTTAAAAAAGCCTAACCATCCAATTTCAAGAAATCTAAAAAACAAAACAAACAAACAAAATAAAATGTCCAGATCTCTCAGAGGGCAAAGTGGAACTAGAAAGAATTCACTGATCACTTCCTAAAAACAAACAAACAAACAAACAAAACAAAAAAAAAACTTCAAATAAAAACTCTTAGGAATATCATAGTTAATATAAAAAGTTTCCATGTCAACAAAAAAAAATTCCACAAGCAACCAAAAAGAAATAATTCAAGTACCAAGAATCCAAAATCAGGATCTCATATGACTTAGTAGTTACCACCATAAAATAATACAGAACTTGGATTATAACATTCTGGGATCCAAAATATATAGGCTTGTAGCCAAAAATAACTCACTGAGGAATTCCAATATAATTCTATATGAGGGAAAAATGAATCTTTAATGACACAATTTCCAAGCATTCCTGATGAAAAGACCAAAGCTGTGAAGGAAATTTGAAGTTCAAACACAGAAGTGAAGAGAAACAAAAAAAAGTAAACATGAATGAACAATGATAAAGGTTTAAACAAGGATAAACTGACTACATTAAAATAGAGGAAGATGATGACGTGTTCCCCTCTGATCCCTATCATCAACTGGGCCCATAGAGGGTGTCTAATTAGGCAAAGCCTGGAAGTGATTCTGTTCTGCCTTGATGGTCTTAAGAATGGAAAGAGAGGAAAAAAGAAATACACTGAAGGGTTTGAAGGAGAGTGGACTAGGGAAAATTATCTTACAATAACCAGGGAGCACAAGTAGACATCTATACAAAGAAGGAGAAGAGCATAGAGGAGAACAGCTGACACTTGAACTTCACTCATCTGAACTAGTCAAGGAAAAAAGATTGCATATATATATATATAGACAGAGTTGTTTACAGAAATATATTTCAATCCACAGGGAAATGGGAAGGAAAGGGGAGAAGGAGGAAGGAGAAAAGAGAGGGATGGTAGATTAGGGAAAGGATTAGTCCTCAACAAAACAATTTCTAAGGGTATATAAAATATTTATAGCTTTTTTTGAGGTGTCAAAGAATGGGAAATCTCAGGGGTATCCATAAATTGGGGAATGGATGAAAAAGTTACACATATTTTATATATATATATATATATATATATATATATATATATATATATATATATATATATATATATATATATGGAATATATAAAGATTGGAATCTCAATACCTTCCCTCTGAGAGTATCCTTGATGTACCTTGAATATATCTTCTTTGTACATAATTGTTTGCAAGTTGTCTCCTCTATTAGACTGTGAGCTCCTTGACAGCAAAGACTGTCTTCTGCCTTTCTTTGTATCCCCAGTGGTTAGTTTGGCACCTAGTGGGTGCTTAATAAATACTGGTTGACTTACTATTTGGCACTGGTAGAAACCTAACTAAAATTTATTCTTTGTGAGTCAATCTGAAATTCTATATTTTCTAGAAGGAACATATGTCTTCGGTCATTTCTATTGTCCCCCTCTTCACTGTGAGGAGCCTCAGCCCTTAGGAAATCTTATCTTTTCTCCTGAGCTGATTGATCAGCTGCCTTTTACTGGGATCAGGTTCCTCTTAAGCCTGAATACAACCAGAAGCTATTTTCAGCTTTCCCTGTAAGAGTGTTTCTAGGAGAAAGCTAGTATGGCTCCATCCTGTAATCTCTCTTTTTCCCACTGGTAAACTTCATGTACCTTGTCACCTCGAGTCTCAGACTTTCTGTCCTGACTGTGGGTGAGCCCAATTTATTTATTCTAATTTTCCTTCCTTTCTTAATAGATATGATATTCATTTTTCTTTAGTAATTAATAGATTCTTGCCAAATCCTCTTTTCTCTTTCCTGTTGGAGAGACTGAAAAAAAATCTCATTCGTTCTTTCTGTTTTTATAGAATTGTCACAGCTATTCCATCTGCAACATTCTGCTTTTGCATTCCCTCAATTCTCTGCTGAGAGGAGAGAATGGTTTCATCATCTTTTCTCCAAAATGTACCAAGATTGTTCACTATAATTACTCAGTCTGATTCCCTTTTAGTACGATTTCCATATTTGTTGTTCTTCTCCTAGTTCTCCTTCTTTCAATCTGCATCATTTAACAATCTGCAACATTTAACAAGTTTCCTCATATTTCTCTGAATTCCTCCTTGTTTATTATGGTATGATGATATTCCATTATTTTCATATGCCACAATTGCTTCAACTATTCTTTTAATAAAAACCCTTACCTTCTGTCTTAGCAGCAACTCTAAGAGAGAGGAGAGGCATGGGCCAGGGAATGGCAGTTAAATGATTTGCCCAGGTTCACACAGCTAGGAAGTGTTTGAGGCTGGATTTGTTGGTTTGCTTGTTGATGTGGTCAATTACGTGGATGATTTTCCTGATACTGAACCATCCTTGCATTCCTGGTATAAACCCCACCTGATCATAGTGAATAACCCTCGGGATCACTTGCTGGAGTCTTTTTGCTAGCATTCTATTTAAGATTTTTGCATCTATGTTCATTAGGGAGATTGGTCTATAGTTTTCTTTCTCCATTTTTGACCTGCCTGGCTTTGGAATCAGTACCATGTTTGTGTCATAAAAGGAATTTGGTAAAACTCCTTCTTTGCTTATTTTGCCAAATAGTTTGCATAGTATTGGGATTAGTTGCTCTTTAAATATTTGATGGAATTCACTTGTGAATCCATCTGGCCCTGGGGATTTTTCTTAGGAAGTTCCTTGATGGCTTGTTCAATTTCTTTTTCTGAGATGGGGTTGTTTAAGTATCCAATTTCCTCTTTTGTTAATCTGGGCAATTTGTATTTTTATAAATATTCACCCATTTCACTTGAGGCAGGATTTGAACCCAGGTCTTCCTGACTCTAGGCCTGGTGCTACCTAGCTACCCTTGATTCAACTGTTCTTGAGTAGATGCGCATTCATCATCCTCAGTTTTGTTCTGTAAATATTTTGGTAGAGCCTTGTTCTTTTTGAGGGGCATATTCCTATTAGTCTTCTAAGGAGCCATGTATTATAGTAGCTAGAAGGCTGGACTTTTGAGTCTAAGAGACCTGAGTTTGAATCCTGCCTCTGATATTTACTAGTGGTGTGACTATGAGCAAGTCATTTACCTTCTCTTCAGAGTCTCAGCTTCTTTATTTGTATAAGAGGGATAATAATACCAGTCTCAAGCGAGATTATCCGTTATTACTCAGATTATGATTCTGGAGCTTCAATGCTCTCTCTCACTAGTACAGGGTAAGATAGCTGTTTCCATTTTTTGTTGACAGCTCAATGATATTTGGATTTGTGCTCATGTGGCTTTTCATTGAGCTTTGAAACCTATCAAAGTAATATTATACTTGTAAGAAAACTGGTTGCTAAAAAAAGGGCAGCCAAGTAAGAATGCAGCCATTGCGTAAGGCTCTTAGAGTGCCAAACTCTTCCTTCAGTGGGTCCTAGACGCAGGTCCTCTAAAGCTCCACATTCCGCGGTCCTTTATAAGAAACTGTCCCCAGAGAAGCTTGTGTATTTACTCTCCCGCCGTATTTGCTCCCCCGCTGAATCAGGGGCTTGTTTAAACATGTTGCCTCCAGAGGACTTTCCTGTACTGACCTGCTAACGATCCACATTGTATCAGCCCCGTCGGTATCTGGAGAAGTGACAGGGTGTGCGAGGGAACACAATAGAAGGTCATTAAAACAATCTAACTTTACTGTGAATGGGTCTGGAAAGTGGCACAAGATGAAATATCAAATAAACCTTTAGAGGACTCAGAGCATCCCACTCAATAACCACAAGAATGCTTTTGGCAAGGAGAAGCTTCAAAAGGTTAGAATGGACTCTATCTACAATCCCCAAACGGAGCATTAACCTTTTCTCTTCTAGCTCAGTCATATGGTCAGCCAGGACTAGGAAGCTGAGTTCTGAGTTTTGCTGAATTCAGTGAAATATAATGTCGTTGTTGTTCTCTGTCTGACTCTTCACGAACCCATTTGGGTTTTTTTGGACAAAGATCCTGGAGTGGTTTGCTATTTCTTTCCCCAGCTCATTTTATAGATGGGGAACTTAAGCAAACAGAGTTAAGTGACTTGCCCAGGGTCTCACAGCTAGGGAGTGTCTGGGGCTATTTTGAATTCAGAGAGATGGGTCTTCTGATCCCAGGTCTGGTGCTCTATCCTCTGCTTCCTCTAGCTTCCCCTTAAAGATTATAATGAACTAACATTTGTACAGTGATTTAAGGTTTGTAAAGTGCTTTGCGTATTTTAGTTTATTTAGTCCTCATGACAACCTTGTGAAGTAGTTGCTATAATTATTCTCATTTTACAGAAAAGGAAACTGAGACTGAGATGAGTTGCCCAGGCTCATGAGAATAGCAAATTGTCTGAAGTAGGCTTTGAACTCAAGTCTTCCAGACTCTAAATCCAGTACTCTGTCCATTACACCAGAAGTGTCAAGTCATATGCAGCCTATAATACTCCAAAGGGTGGACTGAAGCAGATCAAGATCAATTAGGTAGGGCAGGGAGGTGGCTTAATGGATAGAGAACCAGGCTTGAAGATGGGAGGTCACAGGTTCAAATCTAACCTCAGATACTTTCTAGCTTGTGTGACCCTGGGCAAGTCACTTAACCCCCATTGCTTAGCCCTTACCACTCTTCTGCCTTGGAACCAATACACAGTATTGATTCTAAGATGGAAGGTAAGAGTTAAAAACATCAACAAAACTTGATTTTCAAGCCCTGACAATAAGTGTCATTTCTCTGAAAGGCAGCAAGATGCAGCATTAAGACATGGAAAGTGATAGGTATCTACCTGTCTTTCTGGCAGGGTAACTTGTTTTCCAGGCAGAGGAGTTCTATTGTAAGGCAAAGGGACAAATCATTTCGAGTAGTAATATTTTTCAACTCTCCTATTTAAAAAAAATAAAAACAATCTTTGATGTATGTATTTTTATGTGGCTCATTCTTCTGCCTCATTTTAAATTATCTAGAAAAAAGTTTAGTTCTAAAACTGATTCAGTTAAGAGTAAGAGTATCTAAATATAGCCAGGGTTTGAAGAATTAATGACATTTGATCTGGTTCCTTTAAAAAAAAAAGGAAGATGTAATGTTTAGGTATTTCAGGAAATGCATGAAGGAAAATGGACACTTGATTAATAAGGCAGAGAGAAGGGATACAGAATCTTGTGATCAGAGCTGTAGCTTGTAATTTGGGGGCCTGGAACAAGCAATACAAAAGTGCCAAGAACAGGCAGTTTGAAATGTGCCTTTAAATTAACTTTTAGGTTTATGATGTGAAAAATAATACAAGATGTGATTAAGCATATTTAATTGAGTAGGAAGGGAAACTCCATGGCAACCCTTGATCCCCAGTAGGGGAGGCCTTAGAATATCATTGCTGGTGAGACAAATGTCTTTCTCCTTAGGGTACAGGATGTGGCTAGAGATAAGATCAGCTTGGGTGTGCTCTCAGGTGATGGGAGAAGCTCACAATCTCATTTCTTCCCTTTTTTTTTGGAGATTGTTTCTACTTACTCCAATTGGAAGTGCCATTAACAATCACAGGATGATTCCCTGGACCTTGTGATCTTTTATTACTCTGTTTCCAGCCTGAGGTGGTTCATTCCTGCATTGGCAGCCTGGTGTCCTCCCTTCAGGGACTCACCACATTGACTTCAGATTTAGTAGGATACCTGATCAGCTTTACCCCTACTACAATTCAGAACTCTCAAGAAATCTTCTAGCCTCAGTTACCACACTTGGTCAATTGGTTCCCATTTCAGCTAATTAATTTTGCTAACTAGGTGCTCAGCTCACCTTTGAAAGAACAAAAACACTGCCAGTCAGACTCTCAAAGTGGTAAGAACAGACTTTGTTGTTATTGAGTCATATCTGACACTTTATGACCCCATTTGGGGTTTTCTTGGCAGAAATACTAGTGTGGTTTGCCATTTCCTTCTCCAGCTCATTTTGTGGATGAGGAAACTGAGGCAAACAGGGTTAAATGACTTGTCCAGGGTCACACATCTACTAAGTGTCTGAGGCCAGATTTGAACTCAGAGTGATGTCATTCATCCTGCTTTCAGACCTGACCCTATCCACACTGCCACTGAATTGCCCAGTTAAAATATAGATCTAACAACATTTAAAATCACAGAGTCTTTTAAAAACATTGCTTAAAAATTTTTTGCAATCCATATTCCAGGGCCCCATGGCAAAGTTCTAGTTCCCCTGTCCTAATTACAGCCCTGTTTATCGTCCTTGATTGTCTGGATCTCTAACATTTTATAGTATTTGTAAAGTATTTTTTAAACTTTTAACTTTTGTGTTGATTCACAATAACGCCTGTTAAACTCAGGCTTTCTATAGAAGGGATGACTCTTTTTGAGCTGGTGTGCATCATAGTGCCCGGTGAATTGAGGACTCGATACAAACAGCAGAATGGTCTACAGAATGGGTACAAACTCTGGCTATGAATGCTTCAACCTTGTCAGTTCCATTCATGCACACCAACAGTGGAAACCTCTCAAAACATAAACACAAGACATAAAATAGAGGGTATGATGAGTCTAATTAAAGCATGAGTCCTACTCCATCTGGAGCACAATAGCTAGTATAAACCCTTTTAATCTATTTGCCACATTTCTGAAATAGGAACTACTGAAATCTGTGTTGTCAAAGAATGGCATTTTTTTCTGGAAGTTGTCTTGGTTACAATGCCAGGAGGAAGAAAAGAACTAAGAAATAAATAAGAGGTAGGAATTAGGTAAATGTACACAATGTAAATATAGAACCATAATTTTAGAGCTAGAGGAGACCTTAGTGGTCATCTAGTCCAATTCCTTCATTTTATAGATGAAGACATTTTGCCTTCAGCTTCTTACACACACACACACAGATACACACACACACACACACACACACACACACACACACACACACACACACACATCCTGATCTTTCTCCCTGCCTAGAGGGAAAGGAGAGAAAAGCCATTCTTTGGTTCCCTCACTTGTTCCTTCCCTTTCTAGGACCCTGAGAAAACTCCATCCTGAGTCTAAGCTTCTAGGGGGGAACCTGCCTGAACTCGTTCCTTAATGATTAACAAACTTCCACTAGTTGTGTCTTCCCCATTCCAGTGATATTGAACCTTTGACTGTCATTCACATCTCTTTCTCTGTCTCCCACTGCCTGCTCCCTTATCCCCATCTCCCTCCACTGTGTTCTTTGGAATGCCTGTGCTCCATATACAACAAAATTGCTTTCATCTGAATCTTTTTTTTCCAACCCAGTCTTCTGGTTCTCACTTAGATCTAGCCTTCTTCTGATGACATAGCCCCCTTGGTCACAGCACAAGTTCCACATTCATTTATTCCCCCTGTGGGTGGGAGATTTGGAATAATCTTTGCTCTCCATGATCATTTCCAAGGTTTTCCTTCTTTCTAACTTTCCTATTACTGTTGAGGATTGCACTATATGTGTTATTGTTGTCTTCTTACTCTTTCTCCCAACCCACATCCCATTTGTTGCCAAGTCTAGTTGATTTTTACCATTTGAACATCTCTTGAACATGCTCCTTTCATTCCACTGACACTACTGCAGCTATACACACAGCTGTAAAATTGATCTTTCTAAACAATAAGTCTTATGGCAGTACTCTATGTAATAAACACCAGCAACTCCCTGTCACATACAGAGTAAAATTCTCTGTTCAGCATTCAAAGTCCTTTATAACCTAACCTCTCCCTCCCATTCAAGTCTTTGTATACATTACTTCCCTCCACATACTCTGAAATCTAGCAACACTGGCCTCCTTTACCCGTTGAGCCTTCCCTTATTAAAAACAACAACAAAAAAGAAAAAAAAATTAATTAAAACCAAACAACACATCGACCATCATGTACCATGATGGTACATACAACAACCTACATTCATAACTCCCATTCCTGAAGTTGAGGGAGGAAAGGAGGTGCATTTTATTAATTCTTCTCTTGAGTCCAGGTTGGTCATCATTATTATTTTTTAATTAAACCCTTTCCTTTCATCTTGGAATTAATACTGTGTATTGGTTCTAAGGCAGAAGAGTGATTAGGGCTAGGCAATGGGGGTTAAGTGACTTGCCCAGGGTCAAATAGCTCAGAAGTGTCTGAGGCCAGATTTGAACTTAGTACCTCCCATCTCTAGGCCTGGCTCTCAATCCACTGAGCTACCCAGCTGCCCCTGGTCATTATTATTATAGTGTTAGTTTCATTTTGGCAGTCTTCCCATTTATATCGCTTTAGTCATTGAGTTTTCCTAGTTCTATTGACTTCATTGTGAATCAGATTATATATCTTGTAGGTTCCTTTCAATCTTTCATATACATAATTTCTTATGGTATAGTAATAGCCTATTACATTAGTGTAAGTGTAAAGTCATTCACCAATTAATGACTTATAAGGCCACTTCCAAGTCTCAGTCCTATAATCCCATGACTAGATGACTATAAATTTCTTTCTTCCTCTAAAAGCCCATATTTTCATTCAATGATAGAGGAGGAACATGGAAGAAAGAGGGGGTGATTTGTAGATATGTTTGATTTGAAGTTGAGTGTGATATGTACACATCTGTAATCTAAGCTACCAGGGAGGCTGAGACTGGTAGATCTCTTGAGCTTAGAAATTCTGACTTTCCATGAACTAAGATGATTAGGTGTCTGAAATAAGTATGTCATTAATAAGGTAAGCCCCAGAAGTGGGGTGGGGGCACTATGTTGCCAAAGAAGGGGTAAAATGGAATAGTTCAAAGATTCTAAGGCAACTAGGTAGATAGAATGATGGATTTGGGATGTGTAAGTCTTGAGTTCATATGTGGTCCTAGACATTTGCTAGCTAGATGATCCTAGCAAAGTATTTTGAATTCTCTGTGTCACAGTTTCCCCATCTGTAAAATATTGAAAAATAATAGCATATACTCTCCCAGAGTTGTTATAAGGAGGAAATGAGTTAATATTTGTAAAACACTTTGCAAACTTAAAGCACTATATTAATGTTAGCTATCCTCCTCTTCCTCATTGTATGCTGATCAAAATTGAGCTGACCAGTGAATATCATATATATTTACACCTTGGGTAAGATAGGAACATCTAGTGTCAAGAGAAAGAAAGAAAGAAAGAAAGAAAGAAAGAAAGAAAGAAAGAAAGAAAGAAAGAAAGAAAGAAAGAAAGAAAGAAAGGGTAGAAGAGAGGGAGGAAGGAAGAAAGGCAGGAAGGAAAGAAGAAAAGGAAGAAAGAAAGAAGCAAGGAAGAAGAAATAAAGGAAAAGAAAGAAATGTAGCATCGGGCTTTATCTTTTTGACTACCTGAAGCCATTCCCTTTATAAATATGCTGTTTCCTCTGACTTGATCTGTGGAAGTCTTTTAGTGCTCTGTGTTGTTGAGCTGAGCTATCTGGGACAGTAAAGTCTATAATAGTGAAGTTTATTCCTATGGGTCCAGAAACAAGAGGAAGATACTACAGGAAGGTGAGTTTCTGGAATAATGAACATGAAATCAATCCAAATGGGGAGGGGTGTGTGCAAAGGAACCATGTCCATTGACTGTAAGATTAGGTTCACAATGTAGCTGCAGCAAGATTTACTTAAGGGACAAGGAGGAAATATAGTCTAAGGCTTAGCAGGGTTCAGAGAAAGTTGATATCTAACAAAGTCTGAATCTGACCAAAGCGAGTTTATATTGTGTCATGTTCCATGACATGAACATATCTACAGTGTTTAAAACTTGGGGCTGAAGCTGATGCTCATCCCAGCTCCTTGTACCCCTGGGTGAACTTCAGCAGTGGACAGCTCCCAGCTGCTGCCTAAACAGTTGTATCTAAAAACAGATGAGGGGAATCACTCAGGTTCTTTCCCAGTACAGAATAGTGAGATGGGATCTGAATGATTGCTTTAAGTGAGCTTTATGCTTGTAGTAAAAGTTCTGCTTGGGTGTGTCAATTCTATGAAAGAAAGTGAAGCTTTAAAATGCCAGTAATATAATGAAGTTTGTAATTTTTGCCCACAGTTGCTTTTGTCTAGTCCTGCTTTATAACTCAGATTTCTTTGATTGTGCTTAATTTTGCATCCTGAATTGCTGGATAAGTGGAGTAATTTGATTTAATGATCCCTCCACAGTAATGGTTATAACAATTAAGAAGGCTTACAGGAGCGGAGAATGATTTTTGAGCAACAAATCTTCAAAGATGAATGCCTTCCTGGTTGAGACTACAAAACTATTGTTTTAAGTCACAGAAGTTCAAGAGAAGTAGCCGTAATATTCCATAATGGGCGGTAGTTCTTCATGAACTCAGATTTTTTATTTCTCCATCAGATTTCAAAACAATTAAGTGAGTAATGGAAAGAGTGAATTTGTTCTTTTTTTCAGATTCAATTACACGTGTGGTGTGAATAATGCTGCAGGGGTGGGTGTAATTAAGCAGAAAGATGGAACAATGCAATTTATGAACCAGTTATAACCAGCTTGCAGAGATGAGACTTTCTCGGTATTGCTGCCCACTGAAATTCAACACTGAGTCAAGAGTATTTCTACTTCAGATTAAAGCTAAGGATAGACAAGAGCAGGTTCTATTTTTGAAGGGGTCATCAGTATGAGAAGTGAGGAATGATAGAATCTTAGAATGTTAGATCTGGAAGGAACCTTACAAATGATTAAGTCCAGCTCCTTCATTTTATAGATGATGAACCTGAGGCCCAAAGAGGGGAAATGAAAAACTCAAGATCACACTGATATTAAGTAGCAGAATCATGATATGAATCTGGTTCTTCTGTCTCTCACACCAGTCTTCTTTCTCTTACATCTTAGTATGTGTGTCCAAAACAGACCTCATTATCTTCTTTCTCTCTAAATTCATGAAATTTCCAAACCCACTCCTGCTTCTGTTTCTATTGAGGTTATCGCCATCCTTCTAATTAACTAGTTTCACAACCTTTGAGTCATTCTCAATTTTTCACTCTCTAGGTTCCCTAAATTCTAGTTAGTTAATAAATCCTGTTAGTTCAATCTCTGTGACACTCCACATATCCATAGCCTTCTTTACATTCACATATAGAGCTATACCCTGATTCAGGTCCTCATCGGTCTCCTTGCTTCCTTTCTTTTCCTTCTCCAATGAAGCTTTCACATAACTGCCAAATTTATACTGCTAAAGTACAGATCTTACTATGATATCCCCTTGCCCAAGAAGTCTCAATATCTCTAGGTTAAAATACAAACACTTCTGTTTCCATCTAAAACCTTCTATACCTGGCTCCAATCTATCCTCTCAGGCTGATTGGTCATTTCTCCGATTCAATGATTCAATATTCTAGCCAAACTGACCTATTGTTTCCTAGAACATGGTGTTCCATGTTCCACCTCCATTGCTCAGTAAAGGCTGTCTCTCTTCCCTGAAAAACTCTCTTCCTCTTTATTGCTCTCTCCCTTGAAATCTCCAGCTTCATTCAAGATTCAGCTCATGGGCCACCTCCTAAAAAATAGACTTTTCCTGACCCCACACCCATTGTTTTGGTTCCTTACTGAATTTACTTTGTTTATATATATATATATATATATATATATGTGTGTGTGTGTGTGTGTGTGTATACACACACACATATGTATATAAATATGTGCATGTGTATATACAGTGCAACTGCAACAAGATATTAGGGTCAGGGCAGGGAGGAAGTATAGTCTAAGGCAGCATTGGTGAAGGTTTTCAAATTCACATGCCCAGACTTCAATTTCACGCTGCCTGTGAACCCCTGGCATTATCCCAAAGAGTGTAGGGAGGAAGTGCTCACTTTAAGTAGCTAGACAGAGGGGTGGGGCATGAAAAAAATGTCCTCAAGGTGCTGGGAAGAAGGAGCATTGAGCAGCTCCCCAGTGCCTTCTTTGCAGAGGTGCCAATACTATGCCAACACTGGTCTGAGGCAAAGCAGAGTTCTAAGAAAGTGGGTTTCGAACAAAGTTAGAATTTAACCAAAGCAAGTTAATGTTGTGTCATGTTCCATGACATGCACATATCTGAAGGTTAGGAAGTATGCATGCATAGATGTATAGAAAGATATCTATCTAGATGTCAATGTTAATATCTAGATATATATGCATAGATATCTGGATATATATATCTAGATAAAAATCCAGATAGATATAGCTAGAGAAATATCTTACTATATACCAGTATTTACTTATCTGGGTATGCATGATTTGCTTCCAGTAGAACATAAGTCAAGCTCCTTAAGGAGAGGGACCATTTTGTTTTTATATCAGCAACTAGCATAGTGTCTAATATGTCATGGGAGCTAATAAATGCTTGTTGAATGAGTGAATGAATCTACTTGAACATTTTATAGCTGTATCAAATGAAACAAGGGACAAAGCACTTAAGCTAATGCCAGGAAGGCTATCAGTTACTACTATTTGACTTCCTGGCAGGGGTGAGTTGTCAGTAGTTTTGTCTTTCACTTTATAGAAGTTCAAAGAAGTTAAGGAAGGTGGCAACTGTGATGAAAGCTTTTCAAGTGAAGAGAATTTGGAGGGTGCCTGAAGGGCAGGGCCGGGTCAAGCATGAATGGACTTTTAAACTTGCATGTGTTCAGGAGGCCAATAAATTCAGGAGCTAAGATGACACTTTTGGCTAACTAGAAAAACTGGAACCCCAGAACTCACATTTTGCTAGTCCCTTCTCCAAACTGGTTTTCTCTTCAGATGTGACATCTCATCTGTTTCTTGACTTCTTTGACTCACTTTTTAATGACAACATTGTTTGACAATCAGGGTGGGATTTAAAGGTCATGTAGTCCAGTGCTCTCGTTTTATAGGTAGAAAAACTGAGGTTTGGGGAGGGGAAATGATTTGCCCCAAATCAAGTAGTGAGTACAAAGCAGAACCAAGAATAAAATCCAGAGTCTTTTACTCCTGCTGACTGGCAAACAATGTTGTCATTAAAAAGTGAGTCAAAGAAGCCAAGAAACAGATGAGATGTCACATCTGTGAAAGGGAATTTTAAAAATCTTAACTTAATCAATCAAGTACTTGGGAGTGTTCCACCCTTTTTTAAATTAGTCAGGAATTTGAGGACCCTTTTGACAAAAGTTCACACCCTCAGAGGATGGGAGGTGGATCACATAGGCACTGCTCACTGGGCAATGCCAGGAAAATTAAGAAACTTTGATTGATTCCCAAGATGTAATAGACCAGCTCACAGTGAAAGGAAGTAGAAACCAGAGATACAGGAAGTGAAGTGGAGAAAAGTGCTTATAAAAGTCAGCCAAGGGTATTCTGATTTTTTCTGCCTTGGACTTCTGTGTTGGAGGGAGTCTTCTGCATGGGTATCTCTGTGTTGGTTTTCATTTTGCATTGGAGATTCCCTTTCACAGAAGAAAATATAAATAATATGAAAAATAAATATAAAATAATTTCAGGAGTTAGCACTAAGAAGTTGGAAAACAAAGGAAGTTCTCTGGTGCACTGAAACTAAGCCTTTCAAGGGAGCCTGGCTCCCAATAAGTGGAGATGAGGAGTAAAAGCATTCTAAACAATGGATGTTGTTCAGTCATTTTTTAGTAGTGTCCAACTCTTTGTGACCCCATTTGGAGTTTTCTGGGCAAAGATACTGGAATGGTTTGCATTTTACTTCTTTAGTAGATTAAGGCAAACAGAGTTAAGTGATTTGCCCAGGATTACACAACTAGTAAATTAGAGGCCAGATTTGAACTCAAGAAAATGAGTCTTCTGATTCCTGACCCAGTGCTCAATCTATTGTGTCACCTAGCTGCAAAACTTTGGACATAGCCTGGGCAAATGAAGAGAAGTTGGAGGTGAAGGGCAAGTAGGTGGTTCAATAAATTGGGAACCAAGCCTGGAGATGGGAGGTTCTAGGTTCAGACATTTCCACGTGGTGACCCTGGACAAGTCACGTAACCCCCATTGCCTAGCCCTTATTGCTTCTGCCTTGGAACCAGAGCACAGCATTGATTCTGAGATGGAAGTTAAGGATTAAAAAAAAGAATTGAGGTTGGAGGTCAAATTACAAAGTTGGAAGAAAGCAAGTGGGTCAATTAGGTGGGAATATAGAGTGAGAGCATCAAGGGAAGTCCTATGTAATCTGTCTGAAAAGATAAGCAGTAGTGAGATTGTGAAGAGCTTTAAATAGCAAACAAAGGAATTTACATCTTATCCTAGAGACATTGTGGATCCACTGAACTTCCTGAGCAAGGAAGTCACAATGGTCAGAATCATGCTTTGGGAATAGATATTTGGCAGCTGTGTATCACATGGATCAGAGAGTAAAGAGACTGGGTGCAGGGAGACCACTGAGGGAGCTCTAGTCATAGTCTAGGTGAGAGGTGATGAGGGTCTGAATTAGGGTGGTTGTGGACACAATGGAGACATATGTACTGTATGATAGCAACATTTTTTAAAAATTCTATTTTATTTTTCTCAATTTCATGTAAACAAAATTTTAATATTCATTAAAAATTTATTGAGTTCCAAATTCTCTCCCTCTCCTTCTTCCCCTCCTTGAGAATTAAAGCAATTTGATATACATTAGACATGTACAGTCATGTGAAACATTTCTATATTAGCCATGTTGCAAAAGAAAATACAGACCAAAAAAAGCAAGAATAATAAAGTTTAAAAAAAAGAGTATGGGGGCAGCTGAGTAGCTCAGTGGATTAAGAGCCAGTCCTAGAGACGGGAGGTCCTAGGTTCAAATCTGGCCTCAGCCACTTCCTAGCTGTGTGACCTTGGGCAAGTCACTTAACCCCCATTGCCTAGCCCTTACCACTCTTCTGCCTTGGAGCCAAAAGACAGTATTGACTCCAAGACGGAAGGTAAGGTTTAAAAAAAAAAAAAGAGTATGCCTCAATCTCCATTCAACCTATATCAATTCTTCCTCTGGAAGCAGATAGCAATATTCATCATAAATTCTTAAGAATTTTCTTGGATAATTGTAATGCTAAGCATAATTAAGCCATTTGTAGTTGATCATCATATTGGAAGCATCCCAAGGGAAATAGTAAAATTAAGTGGTTTTTGGAAATGATGGAATCCAAAGGTTAATGCCAACCTGAAGAAATGCATTCAACTGATTTCCATAAGTGTTCTTGGCTCTATTCTATTTAATACTTTAATCTGTGATTTAAATGAAGTAATATAAGTCATGTATATCAGATTTGCACATGATGAAAAGCTATCAATGAAAGCTAATGCAATAGATAAGTATTAAAATCTCCAAAGATCTCAACAGGCTATGAGAATGGTCAGAACACATCAGGAGCATCGTGTCCAGTTCTAAACACCTCATTATAGAAGGAAATATGACCAAGATGCTGAGAGGACTTGAAAAATTATAAGTGAAAATTCATTAAAGGAAATGGTGATGTTTATTTAGCATGGAAAAGAGAAAATGGGGGAGGACATGGATTATCACAATAATCAAATATTTCAAGGGTTGTCATGTAGAAGGAGTATGAGATTTGTTCTTAGTCATTGAGGTCAGAAAAAGGACCAGTGGGTGGAAATTATAAGAAACCATCCCTTTCCCTTTCAGGCACTCAGATCATCAATTGCATTCTTTCTTCTATTCTCTTTTCCTCAATTCCCACATTTCTCATGCTGACCTGCAGGGCTGCTTCCTATCTTCTGGCTCTAGTGCCCTATCTCGGACTTAGGCACAAAATGAGGAGACATCTCCGTACATAATAGATACTCAATAAATGCTCATTTGATAGTGTTCTTAAGAAGGACCAGGAACTTAGTTCAAAAAGAATTTTTTAAAAGAAGAGTCTAAAAACTAAATAGAGTGACAATTGTATCAGATGGAAAAAGCAATGATCTGAAACCAGAGGATCTTGACTGCAACCTTGTTTACTAACTATGTGACCTTGGGTAAGTAACTCACTTCTTTTCCCAGTTTTTTCATCTGTAAAATGGGTGGGGTGGACTGGATCAGTGGTCTTCAAAAATTTTTGTTCAAGCACTCTATCAGTAAAAAAAAATTATTGAACACTTGTTGCCAATATATGTATTTTTGCTATTTGGGACTTATATGTATGTGCTACTATAATAAAAATGAGTTATTAACTTACACAAAAATAGAAATTAAAAATGAACGAGATAAAGATGCGATGAAAGTCAATAACGAACCATAACATTAATTAGAGATGGGAGCATCATGATTATATCTGCACTTTAGGTAAATAACTTTGGCAAAAGTATGAGAGACAGGGAGAACAATTAGACTGCTGAAAGTGTCTAAGTAAAAGCTAATGAGAGGGGGTAGATTAGTGGCTAAGTGGGTAGAGTGCCAGGTCTGAAGACGGGAGGTCCTGGGTCAAAATCTGACTTCAGACATTTCCTATCTGTGTGACCCTGGGTGAGTCACTTAACCCCAATTGTCTAGCCTTTATCATTCTTCTGGTATCCAAAGACAGAAAGTAAGGTTTAAAAAAAAAAGCAAATGAGAGAGTCAACAAGTTTGGTGGCTGTCTAGAAGAGGAGATAAATGGGAGAGATAATGTGGAATCTGGCAGCTGATATGTGTGTATATGTGGGGTGAGGTTGCAACCCCTGGTGAATAGAAGGATCTGATGTCCCTGGCAGTAATAAAGGAATTTGGAAGAGAGGCAGTTTTGGGGGGATTTTATCTGTTGCTATCCATCCATTCTTTTTTCATTCTGTGCAAGTCATTCTTGTATCACGAAAAATGAAAGGAGAGATATGGGGCTCCTATTCACCAACTACTAACCTGAGGTACAGAACGTGGCCGGGTAAGAGATACCTGATGTAGGTTTGAGCCAAACTGGGGGAAATTACATTGGGGAAGGAAGGAGGAATTTTTTCAGTGACACCTGTATGAATCCTGTTATGTGTGCTAGGATGGAGTATGTTATAACTTCCTTGAGAAGTAAACAATAAGCTCAGAATAGGGGAAGGTGAGAGTTTTCACAGAAGAGGAAAAGAAGGATCACTGGAAGAGGAGCATAGGTATGGCTGTGTTGGAGGCCAGTCTGCTCTGGGGAGATTTAATCCATCTTTCTACTTTCAGTAGAGAGGCCTTGGAGTCAGGCCACAGCCTTCTTGGGATGAGGTTGTAGCTCTTTTTTGAAGATTATTGGCCTACACGCTCTTCGTGGTGGCAAAAAAATTGGAAAATGAGGGAATGTCCTTCAATTGGGAGATGGCTGAACAAATTGTGGTATATGTTGGTGATGGAATACTATTGGGCTGAAAGGAATAATAAAGTGGAGGAATTCCATGGAGACTGGAACAACCTCCAGGAAGTGATGCAGAATGAAAGGAGCAGAACCAGGAGAACATTGTACACAGAGACTGATACACTGTGGCACGTAATGGACTTCTCTACTAGCAGCAATATAATGATCCAGGACAATTCTGAGGGACTTATGAGAAAGATTGCTGTCCACACCCAGAAAAAGAACGGTGGGAGTAGAAACACAGAAGAAAAACAACTGCTTGATCACATGAGTTGATGGGGATATGACTGGGGATGTAGACTCTGAATGAACATCCTAGTGCAAATATCAATAATAAGGAAATAGATCTTGATCAATGACAATGTAAAACCCAGTGGAATTACTCATTGGCTGGGGGGAAGGGAAGAGGGGATCCTGTAACCACATGTAACCACAGAAAAATATTCTAAATTAAATTAATTAAATAAAATTTTAGAGATAAAAAATATATAAATAAATAAAAAGTGTAGTTTTACACACACACACACACACACACACATACAGATTATTGGCCTCAATTGCCTCTAATGTCTCATTTGACTCTAAACATAAAATATGTACATAAATTTGAGGAAGGACCTTTGGTCACATACTGGTCACAAAATGGAAATGTGGCCTAAGAAGCCCAGGAAAGGAAAATGACTTGTCAGTGTCAGTGAAAGGATAAATTCCAGCTAGCAGAAGAGCAAATCTTGGAGAAGAAAAAGGGAATTTGAAGATTCATGAGACTAAATCACCTACTCAGTTTTGAGATAAAAGGGAAATGAATAATAGGGTGGAAATGGGAAAGGGCAAGGCAATTTCGCTCAATTCTTAAAGCCCAAGATAAAGGAAAAGGGGAATATGCTTCTATTATGGTAATTTATTTCTGGGAAAGTTATTTCTTTTGTCAAAAGTGTGCTGTATAGTTTCAAAGGTAGTATTATATTATCTAACAAAAGAGCTTTCTTTCACTTGTTGTGTGGGCCCTGCCAGGATAACAGTTTAACAATATGACACTTCACTCACTCACAACCTCTTCCCACTATGAGGGGAGAGCTTACCAGAGGGTACTGGGAGTCAGTGAAGTACATAAGCATCAAGGATTCTTTTTGAGTTTTACATTCTCATTATGCTTTTAGATGAGCCCTTCTCACACTATTTAATTATGGTTTAAAGCCACTTTCCATTTGGATATGGAATTAAAAAACACAATTGAGTGCAAAGCTGAAACAAGTGAGGTACAAACAGAGGTGTGACCCTAGGGTTCTAGCATTGCTCAGACCTCTCTTTCCTTCCCCAGGATGGGGTACAAGCATCCTCCTGGGAAGGGAAGTTTTCATACTTCCTTCCCAAATCTTCCAAAGGCATGGATCAAAAATTCCCTTGAAGGACTCTGAGATTTCAGTCGCATCCTTCAGGTTACACACAAATGATGCTGGATTGTATTCATAATTCAGGCAGTCTTCCTTCCTCAACTAAATTTGTCCTAGGTGTAGTTTTGGCTAGCTGAGTGGCCACTGTTTGTGAAAAAATGAGAAAATAAAGTGAAATTATTATAAATGAATGAATAGATGAAAATAGGGCTGGCCCCAAGCCCTTTGTCTTTGGTCCTTTTACCCTCTCTCCATTGTATTCTCTTATCTCTATCTTTCAAATTTTTATTCAATCTCATTTGGAATGTAGGCCACATTGGGTAGACATCTCAACTCACAAGGTTATATTCTCATAGCTAAAATGTTTAGTTTAATATATAAGAGGTCTATTATCAGCTCTGAAATTTATTGGATCTAATTTGCTTTATAATTGGTAAAGTCCAAAGAAAAAGTCAGTGTAGTAGTATAGTATAAAAAGCAACTGATTTAGAGTCTGTGGGCCTGGGCTGGGGGACATGACACTTTAGGCTCCTTTCAGCTTTATATCCAATAATCCCTCATAGCAAATATGTCGGGAGCATTCAAGAAGCAGAGAGAAAGTTTTATGATAATTAGAGCTGATCTGACAGTTATTGCTTATCAAGAACCCACTATTGGGAAAACTCTGAGAAGTTGGAGATCCTCTGGAGAATGGTGACAAGGATATTGAAAGGTCTTGAGATCATTCAAGGTAAGAACCAACTGAAACAACTGGGAATGTTTAGGTTGGAGAAAAGAAGTCTTAGGATGGGTGTGAAAATTGTCTTCAAGCATTCAAAGGACTATCATGTAAAAGGAGTTAGACTTGTCTTACTTAGCCTCAGAGGGAAGAGGTAGAAGAAATGGAAAAGTCATGGAAAGAAAGCCCAGTGCTGATGAATTAGAATATAAGTCAGTAAAAGGCTTTATTCTAATCCATAATGATAAGCCAGTGTGGGAAGTTGCATCTTTTGACTCATGGGGCAAATGAACCCTTGGACATGAGATATCCCACAGATGCTTATAGTGTACAGGAAATAGTTATAGTAAGTTCACTGACCTTAGAGGACCACTTGTTGTGTTTAGTGGGAGAGGAGAGGAACTCTTTGAATGACTAGCCTGTTATTGACTTCAGTTGTTCAAGTCAGGGTGGACTCTATATTTTTGTTGATCTTGTGAAACATGTAGGCCAACGATGGTGAACCATTTAGAGACTGAGTACTCAAACTGCACCCTCATGGTACATCTGATCCCCTGCCTTACTCCAGACTGGGAAAGGAGGAAGTGCTCCCATTGGGATGCTGGGCAGAAGGGCAGGTGAAGTGAAAAATATCCTCCGGTGCAAGGGCAGCCCTGTACAGCACAAGTGCCATAGGTTTGCCAACATGGATCTAGGGTAAACAGAGAGGAAACTTAGTTATTTTTTACTCCCCATTAACAATGAAAAATAGAGATGTCCAAAATAGGGTAATTCATTTCAATAAAAAAAACAAAACAGTTTTCACTCTGCCACCACAAGTTGAAAATTGAATATCAATAGAAATGTAATAACCAAAGTACCACTGGCCAAGGTGGGGCTGGATATGTATCAGCTAGACCAGCTTTATAAATTGCTAAGAAAAAAAAAGTCACCAGAAAATCAAACTACTGAAGGTGAACTTTTTAAAATTTAACCAAACTAAGCCTTAAACAACAGATATTTAAGTTCATCACTGGACTAGAACTGGAAACCTTTGGCATTTAGTAGGATGTGCTGGAATTCTTCTGGCACAGATTTCAAGAACTCCAGATCATCTGCCCTTCAGAACGAGATATCAAAGGAAGACAGTGAAAAATGATTCACATACGGAACATTTAGAGAATAATACAAAGCACTACTTAATAAAGTGCTAATTTTATACTACTGATTAACTTCTATGGGAGTGCAGAAGGCAGGGAGTTCAAGAATCTATAGATGTGGTGGGAGAAATTTTTTTGGAAAAGGCAAGACTATTGGGAGTTCATTCATTTAACTAACTAGCTGCCTATTCTTGCCTTCCCTTAGGAGCCACCATGCTATTGGTCAAGAAAGTTTCAGAATACTAATGTTTAATTTCCATAGCAGGAATCTATAGCAGGTCTTTCTCTTTTTTTTTGAGGGGGAGGGTGTTAAAGGGAGGAAAGATTGTTCCTGATATTATTGGGATCTTAAAACATATTACATCTTACACATTCTTAAAGCTAATACCTATTGGCTACCAGAGACAACAGAATATTTTGTTATTTTTAACATTCACAGTCAGATACTGTATCCAGGGATGCATTACATAACAACATACATACATACATGGAGTCAATACTGTGTATTGGTTCCAAGGCAGAAGAATGGTAAGGGCTAGGCAATGGAGGTTAAGTGACTTGCCCAAGGTCACACATCTGGGAAGTGTCTGAGGTCATATTTGAACCCAGGACCTCCCATTTCCAGGTCTGGTTCTCTATCCACTGAGTCACCTAGTTGCCCCCTATTGTAATTTTCAAAAAATTTTCTCCAAGTTTGATGTTAATGAATTACAACAGTAGAATTTTCTGTATTAGTTGATAAGAGTAGTATTTATGAGTTTAATGTTTGCATAGAAGTTGTGTTTATCTTTTGGTTTTGATGTTATTTGCTTGTTCTGCTTTTGCATATGTTTGAAATTTATACTTGTTCATTTTTTAATTTTTTTTTCCCTTTCCTTGACAAAATCCCTAGAATAGATGAGTATTAGATACCTTAAGATGGTTGAGTGTAGGTGGTTTGTTGTTTTGGGTAGATATCTTAGTTTAGGTAATCTATAAGTAATTTAGTTTGTGTACAAATGCCAAAATGGTGTTTTCAACACGATTTAGGCTTTGTGCAAAGGGGGCACTGTAGAGATGAGTTACAAGGATTTGACAAGCAGGCCATGAGACACAGCATCCCAGAGAACCTTCAGAGCTGGCAGGGGAAAGGTTCCAAACCATTGAGAAGACTATTGGCCTCACTTAGGGGTTTGCAGCTACCAAAGAAGCTGGTGGTTCCTGATCTGTGCTCCTGTGGACATCTCTGGATCATCCTTCAAGCAGCTTTCTGAACAAGAGTGGATAGGTGTGTCCCAATTACCCGTGGGTAGACCAAGGGTAAGATTGGGAACTCCAGCCATTCTCTAGACCATCTAGGACTCCTGATCTAGATTCCATCCTCTACTTGCCAAAAGACTCTATATGTAAGATCTCTGCACTTTCTGTTGGACTGGCCCTTAGGAGTTTAGAATAAGATAAGAGGATTATTAGTTAGGGGCTTTAAACTAAGGGATTAAGTTGTAAAACCTTTTCCCTCCCCCTCCTTTCCCAAACTTCTTTTTGTTGAATAAAAGCAAAATATTTATATGTTAATCCCTATTTGTTTTCCATCCTAAGCCCCTCCAAATTAATATTGTTATCTCAGGACTTATTGAAAAGGTCTCTGCTTTTTCTTGGGACTTTCCTTCTCTGACCTTTCATAAGTCAGGGTGAGAAGGTGTATTGTTCTTTTGTTATTTCTAATTATCTAGTATCACAGTGGAGCAAAAGAATATTTTCTTTGACACTGTTATAGCCTATTTTGTCACATTTCCTATCCTAAGGAATACTCACTGAAATCTGTGAATATCACTACTAACACCCCCCAAACTGCCAACAAACCATATCATCCTAATGCATAAAAAGTCCAAACAAAACAAAACCCTCTCAACATCCCCCAACTCCCCACAAAACAACAACAACAACAACAACAACAACAAAAACTACCCAAGTCTGTGGTATTATTTTTGTTGTGCCAAATTTCTTTTTCACAAATATGACTGGGGATGTGGAATCAAAAAGGAAGTTTAGACAATAACCTTGTTTAAACTTGTGGGTCCTCAGACTGATTCTAATATTCAAAAATTCTTAGATTACAGAGGATCTCTAGAGGTCACCTGATCCAACCCTCTTATTGGTTCAATTAGGAAAAATGAGTCTCAAAGAGATGAATGTTTTAATTATTGCCCTTCATTGAAGGAAGGATCTATCTAAGACCTAATTGACCTTTTTCTTCTTCCTCTTCTAAATTTCTTGCTCCTGCTACATCCCCTTTGTTTTCACCTATATCATTCACAGATTAGTAGTCAGAACCACCTTCCACCTTGAGGTGTTTCCTGGATATGTGAGACTTCCAAATTGGAAGCTTGCCCATTTTTCAGGGATCTGGTTCTAATACTTTCCCATCTTCTCTTGGACCTGATCTTTACATGTAAGATATTGCCCTTATTCAGGGTCTATTATAATAGGGGAAGCAATCCCTTTGCTCATCCTCTTTCCCCTCCCCCAAGGCTGCCTTAAACCCTAGAAGAGGAATCAGCTGTGAGAGCCAGTAGCCAGGATATGCGGCTCAGTTTAGGGAACTGGTAAGCTTGCCTCCACACACCTGCAGCCCGTGCCCTGGATGTCCAGATTGGTAAAATCTGGCTTCTCCCCTTAATATCTACCAAGGGACTTTTTGTATAATTCTGATTAGGATTTTCTTCCTCTCCTCCCGGAAGAAATTGGTATTCGCCTTTCCTGAAATCAGTCCCCTGAGTGACCCATTCCACTGAGATGCATGAAGTTGTAGAAGGCTGTTGGAAGCCCCTGGTTCATCTTTGGAACACATTTGTACATATAGCTGGAAGGAGAACTTTTTGGACTATCAAAGGGACTATCTGGAGAGACAGTGGGGGTGCCTCAGCTTTTTGGGCCCCCTAGAAGGAAAAGATGAGGTGGAGGTGGGGTGGGGGAGGTAAGCCCCATAGTCCTTTATCCTCTGTCTGGCCCAGTGTCAGTGCTGCTCCCCATCCCTTTTGAGCTGGGTATCTGCCTGGGGCAGGAAGTTGCTCCAAGTGGGAGGAAAGCGACCCCACCCGTGAGCTGGGCCAGTGAAACGGGGAGGGTGGCCACGGGCTAGGAAAATCTGGCTTTGGGGACTGGGGAGGCGCAATGAGGCTTGGAGGGAGAATGAAGAAGCCGGGGAGAAGAGAAAGAAAGGCTTCCGGTTTCCTTTTCGAGATTTCGCCCAAATTTGAAACAAACCAGTAGTGAGCGCGGGCACCAATAACCGCGGCACTCAAGTGGGGAGTTTCTCTTCTGACGTCTCTTCTGGCGCCCGTTACAAATAGCCGGGTGGCTGCGCTCGCCTGGAGGAAGAACTCACCAGCAGCTGTGGGGAGGAGGGAAGAGGGGAGAAACAGGACCCGGACCAGAGGGATGGGGGCGCCCGGGAGCACCAGGTCCCTCGAGGCGTCTCGAGATGGGTGGAATCAGTCCTCGCCCCAGGTGAGAGGTACATCAGTTCGAAAGTCCACCCAGTGCCTCCCCTGCTGAGGTAAGCTGGGACGACTCAATGCACCCCTGCTAGGTTTGGAGCACCCCCCTTCCTATATGCTCCCTCAATTTCACCTTCCTTCCAGAACAGTATGTCTTGGTTCTCTTTCTCTTCTCTTGCCTTTGACTTTAGTCTTTGCCTGGCCACCCCCTCCTTGCCCGATTATGATAGTTGGGGGAGGGGACATTTGGGGGTTCGTGGGTAGGAGAAGCCTGGGGAGGGGCTCCTCTTGGAGCAGACTGTTCTCCTTCACTGGACCCAGTAGGGACCTGGGGGTTGCCATACAACTAAGCTATGGGGCCAGGATTGAGTGGGCAGAAGGAAGGTGAGAAAGGGTTGGGTTATTAAGAGAAAGTTACAACTCTGCTGCCTGCTGCCTGGCTGTGTAAGTGAGAGTTGGTAAGGTGGTTAAAGGTATGCTGCCTCACTTTCCTTTTTGTCTAGTTTCACTGAATAATGTACCCTTACATGGGTCTAGGTGAGTCAATCGCCAACCTTGGGTAACTGCAAGCCTGGATATATCCCCTTCCCCCTTCAAGCCTGATTGGGGTGAAGGGGTGGGGGAAGGGGCAGCATCTTTCCTGCTGGTTGTCTGATGAAGTCGCATCCCCTTGGCTACTCCTTTCCTCTCCCACTTGGCACTACTGATTAAAAATTGCTCTATCTCCTCCTCTTCCGAACCCTCCTATTCATTCCTATTAATTCCACACATATCCTCCCCCACCCAAAGGGCCCTAGGCTGTATAGAGGAAGGGTAAGGGTGATTCAGACATTTGAAATGTTGTGGGAGATCTAAAATGGAGGGGAATGGAGTATATGGGCATTTCCTCCACTATAGCTAGGAAAGACTGACTACCATATCAGGAAATATTGTCTAAATTATAACCTGGGGCCAAATGGTTTAGGACATTCAGTAATCACCAGGCAGAGAATTGTCATTGGCATGTTCTCTGCTCCAAGGAGCTTGCAAAGGGAGAAGGTCCTATGGATTTAGAGATCTAATCTAAGGTGAGCCATTTGCAAAGTATTTTTCATGGAAAAATGGGGGAAAAAATCCCACTCTTCACAGTTTTGTAATGTGATCATCAATGTTAATCTTAAACTCTACTTTTTACTGGTTTTCTCCTTTCTACTCCTTATGAAACACAGCCCACACATATCCTCTGGATTCAAATGGATTGCCCCTAATCTTAGAAATAAACTCTGAAAGGAAAGCTGCTATATAATCTGGTCGAATTTCTATGATCACTGGAGGACACACTTCCTGTAGACGAATGCACATTATGAATGAATTTTCAAATCAGACACTTGGACACACCCATCCCTCTTCAGAATTTTAGCTCTGAGACAGTTTTTCATGTTTGGAGGGAGGGATGTCATTTTATTAATGACTGCCAGCAACAAGTTTCTTTAGGAATGTAGAATCAATCCAATTCTTGATCAGGAAATAAGTTCTCTGGGCATTGTGTTTTTTAAGAATGAAAACTGGTTTTTGATAACACTTGCCAAGTCTTAGTCTAGTTAATTATTTTCTTTGAAACAGAGCCAGATTGCAAAGTCATACTTGTGATGCTTTCAGATCAGCCCTCCACCTTTTTCAGTTCTCTTTTAATATATGATTTTTGGTTCTAGTCTGATTCTCCAAAAACTCTTCTCCATATAAATGAACAATTTAGGCAGAGTTTGAAATAGCATAGTAAGACGGATTCTTAGCTTGCAGGTGTCCATGATACAATGAAGAGCACTTTAAAATTTGTTTCTAAATGTTCATATTTTTATTTGCAAAAATTTGGTTCTTCATGTAATTTAGGTGCTTATTGTGTACACATGTTCTGTAGCAGTGATGAAGAACCTTTTAGAGATTGAGTGCCAGCCCCCCCCCACCAGAGACTGAGTGCCATGCCAAGCTCCCTCCCCACCCCACCCCCCTTTACCCCAGACAGGGGAGGGAGGAAGCTCTCCCATTGGGCTGCTGGGCAGAGGGGTGAGGGATGTGTAAAAATATTATCAGGCATGGTAGAGTAGGAGAGGGGAGCAGCTCTGCCTGAGTCCCTCTGCCTTTCTGGTAAGGAACTCTGGGGTGGGGGTTGGGGGAAGGGTGGCCACATGACCACAGAGAGTGCTCTGCGTGCCATTTTTGGCACCTGTGTCATGGATTCACCATCTCCTTCTTTGGTGATTTCTCAGTGCATCTGTGGACAGTAACACACAATGCAAGGGGAAAAGATGAATGAAACCTTGCCTTCTGGAATTAGATTAGATACATGATTTTCTCAATGTCTAGGAAACTTCCAGTTTAGAAATTCATTCCACTAATACAGATCACAGACTGTTTATGTCTTTATGACTAGATCTGAGATTTTATTTGGTTAGGGAACTCCTATTGAGGGACTATTGAGAACTCCTCTACCAATGCAGATGAAGAGGTTCTGGCTCAGGCAGAGTGAGGATCCAGTGTGGTTCTTCAGTAGTATTTGTCAGAGGTGGGACTTGACTTGACTCTCAGGATAACTTTCTATCTACCGTACCATGTTATCTCCTTTGATCATAGGGCTATAGATATCAAGGGATCTTAGAGGCCATCAAATTCAGCTCCTTAATTTTACAGATGAAGAAACTGAGGCCCCAAAAGGTTAACTGTTAGCCAACAACATACAGGTAAAAAATGAAGAGTTTCAGTATTCTAACCCAGGTTCTCTGACTCCAAATCTGGCAATTTTCTCCCTCATTGCACCCCAGCATCTCCTTTAAATCCTAGGGAGTTGCTTAAGGCACATAGAGATTTAAGCAACTTACCTAGATCAGTACAAGTAGTAAATGTCAGAGGTGAGTATGTATAATGACAAGAAATTCACTACTTCACACATGTCCTATTCTAGTTTTGGAGAAATCTATTTGTTATAAGGTCTTTGAACTAACTCTATCTTCCTATAGCTTTCTCCACTGGTCATAGTAATCACTTTTATACACAGCAACATATGGGAAAACCGTTATCATGTTTCCTGGTAAGTTATCACAGATTCTACAAATGTTCTGCATATGATACAGTTTTATGTGTGTACACATGTCCATATGCAGGCATATAAAATTCTCTCTGCAGCTGTCAGTGATCTATGAAATGATAATAAAAATTGGCAGTATATTCTGAAAATAAGTAGGACATATGATAGTAAACCGGATGGCCAGATGTCTTACAGACAGTATAATTGTGAGAGCCAAGGGCTGGGCTGTTTAGAGTTGGTCCAAGGGAGTAGCAATAATAAGGAATGAAGAAGGGCGTGCTTAAAACTAATGTTGCCTCACTTGTAGTCAGGAGGGTAGGAAACTTCAAGAATAGGCTTTTGGAGAAACAGTTGCCCCAAGCATTCATTCTCTAGCCTGGGTGTATTTTTCAGGAAAGCCCTGGTACTGGTCAGATTACATCAGGAATACTATAGTTCCATCTTGGAACCAGAGAGATACAAAGTAGAGTATATGTAAGAAAGGGGATAGGATGCTTAAGGGTTCAGAAACCAAGTTATATGAAGAACAGCTGTAGGATTTAAAGGGAATTTGATAGCTATGCCCATGATATAAAATGATATGCTGACATCTAGAGGGGAGAATTCTTTAAAAGATAGAACTAGGGACAGCAGGGAGAAGTTACAGGAAAGGCTACTTGGCTCCAAAGAAGAATTAATTTATTTTTCAGATTTTTAAAAAGTTTATTTAATTAATTAATTTAGAATATTTTTTCCATGGTTTGATGATTCATGTTTTTCCCTCCCCTCCTTCTACTCTCCTCCCATAGCCAAGGAGTAATTCCACTGGGTTGCATCACCAAAGAAGAATTATTGAAAAATCAGAGTTGTTTAAAATTCTAATGGGTTATTTTGATAAACAGTGAATCTGATGTTTTGAAGTTTTGAAGCAGAAACTGAATGCCTATCTGTGAGAAATATTATAGAAGTAATTTCTGTATTGATTCAGAGTGACTTGCTGACCTCTTAGAAAGATCTTTCCAAATCCAAGATTCTAGGACTAAGTTGTCTCCATAGATCATGAATATAATAATGTTCTTAACTTGAATTCACGAATTTAAGGAAAACAACTGTCTTTTATTATAATTGTTTTTTGTGACAATCCTATATATTTTATGCATTCAAAATCATAATTGTGCAAAGAGTCCATAGGCTTTAGGACTTTCTTTTTTATAGATCCTAAGTGATCTATAAAACTAAAAAACACTAAGAAACCATGCCTTTGAATCAATATATAAGTATTAGTGGTCCAGATTATCCATCAAGAAACTCAAGCAGGGGGCAGCTGGGTAGCTCAGTGGATTGAGAGCCAGGCCTAGAGATGGGAGGTCCTAGATTCAAATCTGGCCTCAGACACTTCCTAGCTGTGTGACCCTGGGCAAGTCACTTGACCCCCATTGCCTAGCCCTTACCACTCTTTTGCCTTGGAGCCAATACACAGTATTGACTCTAAGACAGAAGGTAAGGGTTAAAAAAAAAAAAGAAACTCAAGCTGACAAGAGGATCCTAGAAAACAATCAGATTTAGAACTGAGTAAGAAGGGATATCAGGGGCAGCTGGGTGGCCCAGTGGATTAAGTGCCAAACCCAGAGACAAGAGATCCTGGGTTCAAATCTGACCTTAGACACTTCTTAACTGTGTGATCCTGGGCAAGTCACAACCCCCATTGCCTAGGTCTTACTTCCTTGAAACAGTATTGGTTCTGAGATATAAGGCAAAGGTTTATTATTATTTTTAAATAAAATAAGGAATCTTAGAGATAGTTTAGTCTAACCCCTTCATTTTCTAGAGGAGGAAACTGAGACCCTCAGAGATTAAGTGGGTAAGAACAAATAATTGATGTTAGAGGCAGGATGCATATACAAGTTCTCTTACTCCAAACCTTACTTTTTTCCTTTTGTCTCCCAGAATGATCTAAAACCTCAATATCTGTATTGGGAGGTAGTGAGTCTATGTGTTCTGCCTATCATTGACTTTGTTGATTGTTCCTAATTTTCCAGCTATAGCTTCAAACTAGGACTGATGTGTACTCTTGAATCTCCAGCTACAAAACCCTAAGGAAAGTTGCTTTGAGGGAACCCTAAAATATTCTTTCCTACAGGACAATTTCTTCTTTCTCCTCACACACCAACATGCCTATTCTTCTGCTTCCCACTTTCTACTTCTTTATAGGACTGGATATTGAACCACAGGCTCATCAGACTTCTAAAAAGAGAACAGGCATCGCTGACAGGTGGAGCACTGATGGACAACAGTATGAGACAAGACAGACAGAGAAAATAAAGTTAGCAAACTTGGGGGGAAATCACAAAACAAGGGTGTGATCTAGGAAGGTGGACACAGGGCAGTCTACTGGAGTCCAGGATGCAGTTAGGTGCCTAGCCTGGATGAAGCTGGGGTGGTGTTTATAAGGTTCTTATTTGGGTCAAAGAGGACAAGGTACTGGGGGTACAGGGAACTGAGGACATTCAGATCTCTGCTTCAGGTTGAGGTTCTGGACAGGTGTACACCCATGCCAGAACTGACCACTAATGGGTTTTTTAAATGCTAGTAGGTCGAAAGAGAGACTTCCAAGAAAAAGGACACTGGGAGTTATGGTAGGTCATAGTCCAACAGGGCAATTCTTGGGGTTTCGTCATTTATCAAGTTGAGGAAGTAATCCTGACAAAGCGGAAGGAGAGAAAGAGGAAGATGGAAAATGGAGGAGGAGAGAGTGAGGCAGGGAGGGAGAGAGGGAAGGAGGGAGGGACATGATCATAAGATACTGGTGTTAAGGAGATGAGATTGGTGATGGTTACCAAACTTCCTATTTTGGCAATGTAGCCAAAAATTCTATTTCCTGTTGTAGAATTGTTTCTGCAAGTAAGAAGGCTTCTGTTTGTGGTAGTGGTGGGGTGGGAGAGAATTGGTATTCTTCTACCTCTACCCTCACTTCCACTCTTTCCTGTGATAGCAGAATTGTGAAAAACAGTTGTTCTCTTTCCTAGAGCCTTTCTAATGGTGGTGGTGTAAAATGGGTGTGGATCTAGATGTTGCTCTTCCTTCCTGTATGGGTGGTGGTGATGGGGTGGACCACATATTCTCAGTTGGAAGGGACTTGGGTGACCATCCAATTCAACCCATCTTTGACCAAGCTCTCTCTCTCTCACCCAACCAGTGGCCCTCCAGCCCTAGCTGGAAGACCTTGGATGAAGGATTTCTGGAAAGTTTGAAGATAATGTTGGAGGGAGCATATAGCCTTCCTCAAATAGTGATAAGTAGTGACTAGTGTAGGTTCTCTCTTTTGTCCACACCCATTTTCCTTCCTGTATTGCTGGCCTGACAAAAGGGGAAAAGTCCACCCACTCTGGATGCTTCAATATATTTGAAGTGGCAACATTGGAAGGAGGATGCTGGCTATACCACACCCATCTCTTTCCCCTGGAGGGGGGAGTTGTTGTTTGGGGGGAGAGGAAGAAAAAGGAAGGGGGGAGGATGTGGGTGATTTTTCAGTGGGCTTTTGGCTATACTCATATTGCCTGTAGTAGGCTCTCTGTGACTATTTGTTGAATGATGGTGCTATTGCTGAAAAAGGATAAATAAGCTTGCCATGGAGGTCTGTTGCCTTAGGGAAGTGTGGGGTAAAAAGGGAGATTCTTTACATAGGAGGGGGAAATAATTCCATCTAGGAGACTTCCCTGCCAATTCTTTAACTAAAGCAACTTTTTTTCCCTTGACTGTGCTATGTGCCAAGGTAAAAGGATAAATATATAGTAGCATATGAGAAAATTGATTGTAAAAGCATTTTCCAGATCTTTCAGAACAATAGAAATATCAGTTATTTATTCTCCTCTTCATTATCATTACTGTATTGAAAAGCCAAATTGTATTCTTCCTCTCTGTGAAAATCCTGGCTAGAAGTCTTAATTAAATCCAGTTCAACAAATATCACATGCCTATTATATGCCAAGGACAATGCTAAGCACTGATGATCCAAAAAAAAAGGCAAAAAAACAGTTCTTGCCCTCAAGGAGTTCCTGGTCTAATTGGGTAGACCACATGCAAAAATATCATTACAATTGGATACATATGGGATAAGTTAGGAGTAGAAGGCTTCTTGCAGAATGGGACTTGAAGGAAGCCAGAATATGGGGATTTGGGGAACAGCCAGTGAAAATGTAGAGGTGTGTGAGGAGCAGGAAGGTGGCCAGTAAGATGTAAGAAGACCAGAAAGGTAGAAAGGAGCCAGGGAATGAAGGATTTTATTTATTTTTGTAATTTTAAAGTATTTATTTATTACCAATTACATGTAATAACAAATATCCACACAAATTTTAAGTTATATAATTGAACTTGTCTCCCTCCCTCCCTTCCTTTGTCCTTGTCGATGATGGGAGGCAATTTGATCTGGGTTATTACAGGTGTTATCATGTAAGACATTTCCATATTATCTATTTTTATAAGTGAGTAATCTTATAAAAGCAAAATCCCAAAATGTAAACCCAGATAAACACATGAAAAATCTTATGCTTTATGAAGTCTTTTAAAAGCCAACTAGGGTTAAGCATCAATTATATTAGTTTCTAGGGGTAAACACTCAAAAAAGGAGTCTCTACCTTCAAGAACTTTACATTCAATTGGGAAAGATAACGTGTGTATGCATAAGCTTATAACAAGTAAGTACAGAGGTAATTTCAGGGAGGAGGTACTAACAACTGGGAATATCTGAAATGACTTTATATAGGAGATAACATTTGAGTTGGACTTTGAAAAAAATAGATATTGGAAGAGGTGCAGCAGTAAGGAGGTCATGGACATTCTGGACCTGGGAGACAACCGGTACTGAGGTTCAGAAAATGGAGAGAAAACAATATATGTGAGGAATCCCCTTGACTGGATCATGGAGGGGCATGAAGGGGAATGAGGAATACACTTGTGTTTAACATGTGCATATAAGTATAATACAAAGTTATTTTGGGGGAGGAAAAGTTTAAAAAAAGAATCAGGAAGGAATTTGTAGATTGGAGAAGCAGTGTAGTTCAATGGGCAACTAGGTCATATAGTGAATAGAGGAGCCCTGGAACTGAATTCAAATCCAGATCCAGACACTTTAGTAGCTGCATGACCCTGGACAAGTCACTTACCCCTATTTGCCTCAGTTTTCTTATCTTTAAAATGAGCTGGATATGGAAATTGCAAAGTACTGTAAGATCTCTCTCTCTCTCTCTCTCTCTCTCTCTCTCTCTCTCTCTCTCTCTCTCTCTCTCTCTCTCTCTCTGTCTCTCTCTCTCTCTCTCTCTCTCTCACTCTCTCTCTCTCTCTCACTCTCTCATTCTCACTCTCTCATTCTCACTCTTATCTTCTGTCTTAGAACAGGTGTTAAGTATCAGTTCCAAGGCAGAAGAAGTAAGGGGTAGACACTATGAAGGTTAAAACATAGCCTTGGATTCTAAATTGGGCAGCCAGGCTATCTTTTTTGGAAAAAGACATAAATCTCAAGTCTAATGTGTCCTTGAGATTATGTCAAATGGTTTAATACAAAATAATCTAATCTCATTTCACTGAAGCCCAATAACAAATAATTCACAGTCCAGAAGACTAACATTGTCTTTAGATTTTTGAATAGAGAATAGTGTATTTGATTTTACCAGATTATTGTAAAGGCAGTAGCTTTTCTCTAAGTGATTCAGAGAACAATCCATTAAATGTTTCCTATATTATTATTTTAAAAAATTAACATCATTTCAAAAAAATTTTTTTAAGCTCTTACCTTCTGTCTTGGAACCAATACAGAAAAATGGCTAGGCAGTGGGAGTTAAGTGACTTGCCCAGGGTTACACAGCAAGGAAGTATCTGAGGCTAGATTTGAATCCAGGACCTCCTGTCATTGAGCATGGCTCTCAATCCATTATGATTTTTTTCTAGTGAAAAAAAGTATTTGTTTTCTATTTCTCCTATGTCTCCCCCTTTGGACCAAATCCCTCATAACAAATATGCTTCAACAAACAAAACACATTTCCATGGTGACCATGACCAAAAATGTGTCTGGTTCTATATTTTCAGTCCATCACCCTTCTTGTAAGAGGTGGATAGAGTGCTTTATCTTTAGTCCTCTGGAATTGTGTTTCTCCCCCCACCCCCCATTGCTTTGATCATTGCTTTCAAAGTTAAGTTAATAATGAAAATTTTTAAAAATCATTAAAGTTATTTAGTGTTTCAAAATTATTTTTCTTTATGATGCCCTTGTACAAATTATTCTCCTAGTTCCACTTACTTGAGTCAGTTCATAGAAGTCTTCTGAGTTTTCTCTGAACTGCTTGTCTTATTGTTTACTATATTGCAATAACATTCCATTGCAAGCATATACCTAAATTTGTTTATTCTTTTCTCAATAGGCGAGCACCTTCTTAGTTTCCAGTTTTTCCTACTACAAAAAGGACTGTTATGAATATTTTTTGGATGTTTTATCTTTTTTTTCTTTAGTCTTTTTGGTATAAAGGCCTTGTAGTAGCTGAGTCACTGGACCAAAAGGTATGCAAAATACAGTGACATTTGGGTCATAAATCCAAATTGTTTTCCAAAGTACTTGGACTAACGTGCTACTCTATCAACAGTGAATTAGTGTGCCTCTTTTATCCTAGTCCTTCCAATGTGTCATTTATCTCTTTTGTCACCTTTGCTAATCTGATGGGTTTGAAATGGAACCTTCAAATTGCTTTAATTTGCATTTCTGTAATTGGTGACTTTGAAAATTATTTTATATGGATTTTGATAAATTGGATTATCAACAGCTTCCTGGTTGTGACCTTGGACTATTTATCTCTTGGGGAATGTCTCTTAATCTTATACATTTCAGTCAGTTCCTTGGATATGAGACCTTTATCAGAGAAATCTGCTGTAAGTATTTTTTTTTCTTCTCATCTGTTTCACTTCCATTTTTAACCTCTTTGGCTTTTTTATGCAAAAACTCTTATATAATTAAAATTGTCTATTTTAACTTCTGTATTTCTCCCTGGTCCTTTTTTGGTCATCAATTCTTCTTCTGTTTATATGTGAGAATTTCTTCCTTGCTCCTTTCATTTGCTTCAGTATTCCATTTTAAAATCTTTTAAAAAAATTATAAATAACCCTTACCTTCTATCTTAGAATCAATCCTAAGTATAATTTCTAAGGCAGAAGAGCAGTAAGGGCTAGGCAATGGGATTTAAGTGACTTGCCCAGGATCACACTGCTAAGAAGTATCTAAGGTCAGATTTGAACCCAGGAGCTCCCATCTTTTGGCCTGGCTCTGTATCCACTGAATTCAGTATTTTTTTAGTATTCTACAAAATATTTTTTTGGGTCGTTTGATTGGGTGCCAAATTAATTTACATAGTATTTTCATTTTTATTATATTGGTTCAATATTCTCATGAGTATTTTTCCAGTGACTTAGATCTATATTTCTATAATAATAATTTTATAATTTGATTTCTATAGTTCTTGGATGTGTTTTCAGATAGACTGAAACATTTTATACCTTTTAAAGTTACTTTGAATGGAAAGTTTTCCTTATTATTACCTCATGCTTGTAGAAAACTTTTAAATTAGTAAAAGTTCACATTGGTCTTAGCAGTGCATGGGGCATATGAGGTCAATCTAGTCTGTAATTTTAACTTATTTTTTTTTAACCTACGCAAAAGTGAGTTCTTCAAATAATAGCTCATGCTTGAAAAGTGCAAAATTTCCTCAAATAATTTGGCAATAGAACAAATAAAATAATTTTGGCCTTAAAGTCCCTCTTCCTTTCTGGGCCTTAATTTTCTCTTCCAAAAACCAAATGGATCCCTTACAATCCCATACAGTTCTAACTATTATGAAATATCTCTGAGATTGTGAGGAGAACTGCATTTGGGTCCTGATTCAGAGAAAGAGAATCCATTGCTTCTAGAAAAGATACGAAAATAAATGGTCATATTGGGCCACTTCCTGGACGAAAATAAATCTCTGATCTTTACTCTCCCAATTTTGTTATTTCTTCTGTTAGAATATAAGCTCCTTGAGGGTAAGAACTATTTTGGTTTTCTATGTGTATCCCTAGCACCTTAGCTTAGGGATTTTCCCATAGCAAGTGGTTAATAATTTTTTTTCATTTTAAAATAATTTTAGACTTGTTCCTTACTGATGGAATCAGTGTAATTTAGTGAACATTGTGCTAAACTAAGGATGACATCACTTCAAGTCTTCAGCTTCAGCAAAATGACATTGGAGAAAGTCAGTTAATCTTTTCTCACCCTACCTGCAAAATGAGGATGATAATTCCCACAGCACTTTTCTAAAAGGTTTATTGTGAGGATAAAATGAGAGAATGCAGAGAAAGCAATTTGCAAACCTAAAATAACATATAAAATATGAGCTATTATCATAGGATCCCAAAATGCTTGGTCAGAGAAATATTCTTGGGATACAGGGGAGTCAGGAAGAGTAAAACAGATTCTATAATAAAATTTACTACATCTAGCAAGTATTGTCAGGACATGTATTACTGTACATTTAACATCTTAGAGGGAAAAATATTAATACTGAAATATTCTCACAGACTACTTATTTAAAAAAGTATTCATTCAACCACTTATTTATCTTCAATATTCATTAAAAATTTTTTTAAGTTCCAAATTCTCTTCCTGCAGTTCCTCTCCCATCCATTGAGAAGTCAAGCAAGATGATATCAATTACATGTATAAAGTCATAGCAAATTTCCATATTACCCATGTTGCAAAAAAAAAAAAAAGCAAGAAAAAACCAGCATGCCTCAATATGCACTCAGAGTTTACAGAGACTTTAATTGACATTATGGAGAACAATAAGGTTTCTCAGAATGAGTTTTCAGGTTACTTAGAAATTTTTTTCCCCTTTGAATTGGAAGTTGGAAATCATCTTAGAAGTCAACCTATATGTTACAGATGAGGAAATGGAGAACCAGCCCAGTTATTCAAGATCACACAGCTAGTTAGTTAACAGAGATGGAACAAGAACCCAGGTCCTAGGCATTTCCCTCTATCTGCTGCTGTTATCTCAAAGAATTGATCAATCTTGTTTGTTAATGCAGAAAGGATTTGTTTCTCATAGCAGCTGAATGGTGCATCTCTCTTTGATTGTCTGTGCCTGGGGAAAATTGTTGCCATAATACCATCAGATTTGTGAAAATCATGGAGTGCTGCATTTAAGGTAATTTTTGAAATTTGGAAACTCATAAAAGCTTAAGGCAGACTTTTCCGGATGCTTTTCATCTTGCTCCACATTATTTTCATTCCATAGCTTCTCAGAGGATGCAAATGACTGCTTTGTTTTTCCTCTAAAAGTATGTTCTCCTCCAAATAACTGAAATTTCAGTGTAGAGAACACATTTAAATGTAAGGTACTATGGCTTGCAAAGCCACCAAAGGATGTGTAACCCAGCTTGAAATGTGGGTTTATCTACATGTTCATTTGAAACAAATGAACACCACTTAGTGGCAATGGGTGTGTTTATCCAATACTTTGTCTCCTGAAGTTTGCAATTTTTCAAGATTTTAGTAATGATAAAAGAGACCAGAGAATCTTGGGCACTGTTAGGTTAAAAAACCCATGTGGGATTCTAAAAGAAAGATAAATTTGTATGGGTTGGATTTCCCTGGCCAAAGAATTTATTACCTTGGTGCTAACCTAGGACACTATCTGGAAAGCAATGCTGACACATCATTCCAAGGATGAAGGAGTAGATGTTTAGAAACAGGGTAGATTTGACATGATTGGTCACTGGATTATTCATCAAGATAAGCGAACCCGATGTGCACTTTGTCATTCTCAGCCAAATACCAGATGTGAAAAATGTCAGAAAGGTGTTCATGCAAAATGTTTCAGAGAATATTATATAAAATAATTACGGACATACATTAAAAAGAAAAAAACAATGGTTTACAGTCTAATAGAGTGTAACATTTTAAAGTTTACTAATTAGACATCCAAAGGTTTATTTCAATTACTATGTAATCAATTCTGTATAGTAGTTAGGAAAGCATTTCTGTTATGTACTAAAAAATGTTTTTGGACCTGACTTTCTGATAGTTTGTTTTTGCATTATTTGTTCCCTTTTCCTTCATTTCATCATTTACTTTTTTCCCCAAATAAAATCCCATTTTTGGTCTCTTAGTGTCTTGTACCTAAATACAGTTAAAAAAAAAAACAAAAGGGGGGAAAAAGCCTTTTTTTGAAATCTGGACCTCTGACTTCAACTCCTGGCACTCTTTTCAGTATAGCATATTAGATTATATTGAAATGATTTTATTTGCAGGTAGGTGGTACAGTGGATAGAGTGCTATGCCTAGAGTCAGGAAGACAAGATTTCAAGTTTAACCTCAGATACTTGTTAGCTGTATGGCTCCAAGAAAATCATTTCACTTCTCTTGTCTTAGTTTCCTCAACTGTAAAATGAGGATAACAACAGCACTTACTTCCCAGGGTTGTTGTGAAAAATAAGATGAGATAATATTCATAAAGCACTTAGCACAATGCCTGGCACATAGCAGGCACCTGATAAATGCTTGTTTCTTCCCTTATTTCCATCTATTAATCTTGAATGGTTTCTTGTCTATGGATCTGGCCTTGACTGGCAATCACTGCTGGCTTTATTTGCTCTCATTTTGTTCTTTTTCTTGTAGGGATGCAAAGGATGTTACTGCATCTGGCTAACTGGATTACTTGTGTTATATAGTTGACAGTTTTTTATAACTACAAAGTGTTTTCAGTCATTCTTCACAACAAACTCGGGACTTTGCACAGAATTCTACCTGTTCTGGGGGTGTACTGAGTGAGTCACACTGAAATAACTGTCCCAAGCGCACATGATAGAATCAGTGGCTCAACTGGGATCATTAGAATGCTGCTTTCTAGTCCACTACTGTGCTCTAGGTTCAGTGACTTCATGTGAAGGCGGTGTTCTTCTGTTGTGACCTGGCTACCTCATCCCTGGATGATAGCTCCGTTCCTTTGAGTCATGAAATGAAAAGAAACCCAATAAAACAGATAAAGTTTCATGGTGGAGAGATTTTTTTTTTTGACAGAGGTTAGTTATCTATAGTGAGTGGTGAGAAGGAGCTTAAGCAATATGATCACTATGGAAACTGATTATTTAACTATGGTAATAGTCAAGTACCAATTTCATCTTAACGGGATGCATTCACCATCTTCAGGATCATTAGCATTTCACAGAATTTTAGCTCTGGAAAGATCTGAGATGATCCTAGGACTTGCCAGGACTTGTTTATATTTGCAATTGCTGATTACTCAGGGTCTTAAGGCATATTTTACAGGGTGTATATCCTGACTTTCATTAAGAAGCTCTTTCCACAACTCCTACAGTACCTCATAGCATCAACCTGCACTACAAATGGGAAGCAAGTGCTATGATTATCCTCATTTTGCAGATAAGGAAAACTGAGGTAGAGATTAAGTGACTTGTCCAGGGTCACACAGCTAGTGAATGTCTGAGACCAAACATGACACTGTGCGATGAGTCCTAAAGCCTATTTGTTTCTGCCATTTGTATCTTTCACATTCATTTTGGAAAACAAGTTGTGAGTCACTTTTAATATAATGGTTTCTTGGGGATTGTGGTCAATCTCCCTTTTACTGTTATTTCCAGATTTAGTATACTCCCAGTGTTTCTACCCTAAGCTATAGTCTGAAAATGGGGATCATAATTGCATCTACTCACCAGGGTGGTTGTGAGGATCAAAGAGATATTTATAAAGCATTTAACGCTGCCTGATGTATAATAAGTATTTAATAAATCCTTTCTCTTCCTTCCTCCATCCTTCCCTCTATTTAGACTTAAAAATGATGGGTTTGAATCTCAGTCTGCCACTTAGTACTTGTGTCGCCTTGGTAATCCTCTTGCATCTCTGAGCCTCAGTTTCCTCATCTGTAAAATGAGTTAGACAAAATGATCTTTAGATTCCTTTCCAGCAATAAATCTATGATGCTATGATAAGGCAGAAATTAAGGAAATGTTAAGAATAATTCCTTTATATTCTCTCCATCACTACATTTCTACTTTATCTATTGAAGCATACAGAATAGAAATGGAACTAAGTGATTCCTCCATTTCTGAGAGTGTACAGATTTATTTGGTTTAATCTGTAGTCATTACAGCAGTTCCATAGAACAAAATATCGTTAAGCCCCTACTGTGGCCAATTCTCCATCCCTAGGGCTGAAAGAACACCAGAAAACAATGTTTTAAAAAAGAGGGTAATTTTTTTTTTTTTTAGAACAGCCATTTATTTTATTTTGGGGAGTCAGGAAATCTGAAAAACAGGACTCTGATCCTGCAGCTGCTCTGTGGATGGAGCAAGCCAGCTAACTTCTCTGGGCTTTCAATACTATCTGTAGAGTGATGGTTTGTAATAAGCAATATTTAAGGTCCCTTTCATCTCATGAAAATTCTTTGCTTTCTTTTCCTAGTTTTGGATGTGAGTACTTTCCACCAAGTTGCTTGTAGCCAGAACATCCCACATTGCCAAAGCTAGTTAAAGCTTGATTATAATGCCATCTACTGGTAGAATAAATGCAACCACTAGGCTAGATATAGGAATAAAACGTACATCAGACTAGATCAACAAATTTTAGATTCTGAGCTCTAAAAGGAGCTTAGAAATAAATGAGCACTTTATAGGCTTTATTTTTTGTCATTTTATTTAATTTTTATTTTTTTTCAGTTACATGTAGAGACAATTTTTGACAATTGTTTTCCGACCTTTTATAATAATTCAGATTTTTCTCCTTCCCTCCCCTCTCCCATCTCCCGAGGAAGTAAATAGTCTAATACAGGTTATACTCATCCTTTTGTTCACTTATCAATATTACTCATGTGTTATAGAAGACACATATCCCAATATAATAAATTCTCATAAAGGAAAAGTAGTGGCAGATGGCATGCTCTGATATGCATAAGATGCCAACACTTCTTTCTTTGGCTGTGGATGACGTTTCACCATGAGTCCCTTGGGGTTAACTTGGAACCTTGCTTTGCTGATAATGGTTTAGTCTTTCACAGCTGATCTTCCTATAATATTTCTTCTCCACCCCACATTATTTTATTTTAGAATATTTTTCCATGGTTCCATGATTTGTGTTTTCTCCCCCCTCTTTCCTCTCCCCTTCCTGAGCTGACAAGCAATCCCACTGGTTTATACATGTCTTATTACTCAAAACCTATTTCTATATTATTCATATTGGTAATAGAGTAATCTTTTTAAAACCACAACCCCAAATCGTTAATATTTCTATTACTGTATACATTATTCTCCTGGTTCTTCTCACTTAAGTTCATATAATCCAGGTTTTTCTGAGCTCATCCTGTTTGTTGTTTCTTATAGAGCAATTGCTTTCCATTGCAACCGACTTTATGGGCTTAAAAAAATAGATTCTATATTTTGAACTAGCCCAGAGACGCCACACTTTAAAGCAGATAATGTAACATCAAAGAGTTTAAATTGTTCAATGGTTAGAGAACCTGCTCTGCATCAGGTAAACTTAGGTTCAAGTCCTATCACTGACATTTCAGAATTTGTGGCTTTGAGTCCCAAATCTAACCTTCCAGTGTGCCTAGGCAACTCTTTAAGATCATTAGTTGTAGAACAGTTGCTCTCTCCATTGGAAGACTAAATTTTCAAGGAGTTCCTTACACTGACAACATTGACATTGTTATGAGCTCCCTAGACTGACAACATCTGTAAGCAACATTAACAAAATATTTTGGTAGATACGTAATTTTCCTTCTTTTTCTTCCCTTGCTTTCCCTTCCTTTCCCTTTCCCCTTCCCTTTCCCTTTCCTTCCTTTCCTTTCCTTTCCTCCTTTCTTCTTTTCTTTCTGCCTTTCTTTTTTTAATTTTGCCTTTCTTTCTGCCTTTCCCTTACCTTCTGTTTTATAATCAGTATTGTGTATTGGTTCCAAGGCAAAAGAAAGGTAAGGGCTAGGCAATGGAGGTGAAGTGACTTGCCCAGGGTCACACAGCTAGGAAGTGTCTGAGGTCAGATTTGAACCTAGGACCTCCCATCTCTAGGCCTGGCTCTCAATCCAGTGACCTACACAGTTGCTCCCTGATAGATATATAATCTTATACGTTTATAATAATCTAATCTTAATAAAAAGAAAGATAGCTCACAGGTAGCTAGCCTCACATTGTTCTTTTAGGATCAGATGGGATTATACTATTTTTTTTTTTAATGAAACTAATCTTGAATAGTCCTAAAACTTTTCCCCAATCTACCGCATTCTCCCCAACTGACAATTTGTTTCAGGTATAGTCTGACCAGTTAAGGGAGTCTGTATATGTCTTTGTCTCTAATTCCCTTGGAAAAGTATGAAATCTCATTTACATGTGAGGCACAATTGTTTAGTAATTCTCATTTAATAGCCAATTGTTAGTATTGTTGTTGACACTGAGATACTTTTTTATCTTTATAGGTCTTACTTCCATTGAGAGATTTTTTATTTGCTAATTTAAATATGTAAGAATAGCACATTAAAGTTTGCAAGGAGCTTAACATCATATTCTTTTATCTGAAGGTCCCAGCAACACCAAGGTGTAAGGGCTTTTATCACCTTCACTGTATAAAACAGGGAATTAGAGTCCTGAGAAGTGAATAATTTTCTCAGACACACAACTAGTCAGTGCACCAGGCAGAATTCTAACTTGGATTTTCTTGCCTCAATGTTTGCATTCTGTTCATTTTGTGCCACCTAGTGGCCTCATGTATCATTGTGGAGGATACAGGTTGGCTTTACAAGGGCTTTTTCTTTGGAATTGTGGTATACTATTACTATGGATACTGTTATTTTCAAATGGTGGAGCTTTACATTCTTTTCCAATGAGCACACAAATGACATCGGGGGACTAGGAGCTATATGTTCTTCTTTGTTTAGTATTCCATTCCATTCCATATCATTTTAAGTGTGAAGAGGTTCAGAGGTTAGTCATACACAAAGAGTAGGGAGAACATCAAGCCTGTTTATAAGCTTTGGTGGTTGTCCATTACCTTTATGAGGTATATGAAAGGTAGACTAGAACTTACTCTGACAGGCTCGTGAAGTGACTGTTAAAATTTTAGTGTCAGCATTTATGCTTCACCAATCAGCAAACATTACAAATCAGGGCTTGGTTTACTGATTTATTAATTGTTGAGACTTAAGAAAATGATGGCGATAATGTTAATGATGCTCTTTGGCAACTGTATAGAAGATTGGCTGCTATCACTTCTAAGATATGCAAAAGAAATATAAACTGAGGATTTGTCTTAAAGATAGATAACAAATGCTAAAAACTTGGCTGGGAGGAAGGCATTTTGTAAATTGTACATTTTGGAGTTTGGGGATTGTGTAATTTTTACTGTTTGTCTCCTTATCCTTACCATAGCATGAGTACTTAATAAATATTGTTGATTTCCAAGATTTTGCATCATCCAGAATTTCTTTCCCTCCTTATATGTGTTGTTTCTATGCTGGGTCAATACCACTCTCTCAGTGAGGCAGGAGAGAGGGAGAGGGAAAGGGAAAGGAAGGGGGAGAGAGAGAGGGAGGGAGAGAGAGGGGGGGGGAGAGAGAGAGAGAGAAAGAGAGAGAGAGAGAGAAGAGTGAAGAGAGAGCTTTGTTTTGATTGCTTTTAGGAACAAAGGGGAAATACTCCCTCTTTACTATACTCTGATCAGAGCAGAGTCAGATTGAGTCAGAGAGAGAGAGAGAGAGAGAGAGAGAGAGAGAGAGAGAGAGAGAGAGAGAATGTGTGAAGCTAATTAACTCTGGCTGATTAATGAATATTGAGCATATCATTGGATGGTGAGCAGTTATATTGGAAAACAATCAAACCCCTTAGGGTTATCCCTAGAACCCTGACATAGTTAACTACAATCTGTGGACTCAAACTACTTGTGCAAGTGGGAATTCGTTAAGTAGCCTTGTAGTTAGTGCTTGATTATATAGACAAATACCCAGGGATGGTAGCTAAATGGCTTAGTGGACAGAGGGCTGGACATGTAGTCAGGAAGACTTGGGTTCAAATCTGACCTCAGAAATTTAATAGGTATGTGATCTTGGGCAAGTCACTTAACCTCTGTTTGCCTAGGAGGCAGGTAGATGGCAAGTCACTTAACCTCTTTTGACCCTTAGTCTCCAGGAGAAGGGAAACCACTCTAGTATCTTTCTCAAGAAAACCCTATGGAGTGGGGCAGCTGGGTAGCTCAGTGGATTGAGAGCCAGGCCTAGAGATGGGAGGTCCTAGGTTCAAATCTGACCTCAGCCACTTCCCAGCTGTGTGACCCTGGGCAAGTCACTTGACCTCCATTGCCTACCCCTTACCACTCGTCTGCCTTGGAACCAATACATAGTATTGATTCCAAGATGGAAGGTAAGGGTTTAAAAAAAAGAAGTAAAAAAAAAAGAAAGAAAATCCTATGGGCAGTATGATTATCAAGTCATAAAAAGAAGGAAATTAATGAATGACTAAACAACGATGACAAAACCATCATCCAGAAGTAGAGTCCTATATGAGGTCTCTTCTGGCTGATTTCCCTGCCTCACAAGTCCTGTTTGGGTTGATAGCTCTCAGTGACTCAAATGTTGAAGGGATGGCTGTAGGGAGAATTTCTTAGTCTGTCAGGAAAGTAACAGGCATGAGAAATCCAGAGAAGTACAGCCCAGGTGGGTGGGAAATAGATAGTTGACCTGAGCCCCCTCCTTACATAGAAATTGTAGGAAGAGAGGTCTCTGTCATCCAATCAGAGGAAAGCTGGGGCCAACCCATAGGGGATATTGAAGAAGTGCAAATTCTACACCTAATGTGGTCTTGAAGAATAGGTTTCTGAAGCATGATGGAAAAATGCAGATGAGTGCAAGCATGTAGGAAATGAAGTGCCAGACCTGTATTAAAACTGAGGATATGAGTCTCTTTTTCTCCTTTCCAACTTCTTCCTGGTCTTCATGGCTCCATAGCTCTAATACCTTATATCGTGGTGATATATTTTTTGGGAGTGGGTGGGAAGGTAGAACTATCATTTCATTGTTATAAGACAATTCCTGCTGAGATAACTCTGTTAATAGAAATCAGAAATTAGTCTAGAATCTTAGAGAATTGCCCAAGAGCCAATGCAGTTAAGGTACTTTCTCAGAGTCACACAATCAGAGTCAGAGGTGGAATTTGTTCCCAAATCTTCTTGACGCTGGGGCCATTTCTCTTTCCACCATTCATTAATAAATAAGAAGTTCCACAATAGAAATGGTCACCTTTTGTTTTAAGAACTGCTTGAAAATCAGTCTATTAGAAACCCTGTGTACCTTATTTGTCTTGGATCCTTACTGAATGTCAGTCCTTCCCCCATCCCCCCACTTTTTCAGTGTTTTAATCATAAGAAAGATATTAGTTGGTCATTTCATAAGCCTAGGCATGCAAGGAGGTAATATAAAAGTACTTACAAATTGAATATTTATTTGGTTAACTGTCAAAATATTAAGGTATGTTCTTTTGAAATGTGCTGCCAACCTCAGTTGGCCTGTGAAAACTTTATCTAGGGGTTTAGTTTTCATTTTTGAAGAGAACTTCAAGCTATGTTTTGAACTGCTATGCTCTTAGTGGTTTGAGCAAGATGCTCTTTTCATTTAGAGAGAAGTAACTTGATAGCTAGAAGACTTTCCCTAAGTACCCTTAAAAAACACACATGTGTACGCCCAAACTCAAGAGCTGTCCAGCAGAGAGCCACTAGCAGAAATAACTTTCTCTCTAAATTTCTTTGGAAAGTTTTTCATGCAGTGATAAGCCTCTAAGAACCCATTTCCCATCAGCCAATTGTGTTGTCTTTTTTGTTTGAGTCTTTTGTGTGTGTGTGTACATGTGTGGTGTGACTTTAATCAGTTCCAATGACAGAAATCTAGCTCAGCTATTTCACTTGGTTCTTCAAGTTGAACACATTCCACTTATGTATGTCTTCCCAATTGTAATCTTCAAATTTGGAGTAGAAAAATGGATAAAATGTGTGGATTAGGTATATCTGTGATTGTTGTACAACATTAAAAAAAAGGTGTCTATACTTTCCCTTTCATTGTAAGTAACAAATGTTTGAATCAATACATGAATGAATTAACAAATGAAATTATAAAGTTGAGTTTGATCTTTTAAGTGGAAACTTTTCTGGCATACTGGCTCAGTGGATAATTCTCTTGTCCTTTCAGCAATTTTTTAACCTTCTAGAGGATCTTGGGCTTATAATTATAGAACTAGAAAGGGCATTGGAGGAATCATTTGGTTCACAACCCCCATCCTCCATAACATTACTTTACAGATAAAGAAACTGAGGCGAGAAAATTTAAGTGACTTGGGCAAGGCCATCTGGGTAGTTAGTGGCAGAACCAGGAATAGCATCCAGGTCTTTTGGCTCAACCTCAATCTCCCTTTCTGCTGCACCCAGAGAAATGGATTGCTTCTATTGAAGCAGGGCTGCTAAAATTCATGATGGAATCCTGGCTTTGTCAGTAGATGGTGAGTCATTCCTACAAATGAAGCATTTTGCTACAAGGGTGAACACATGGATTTTCTTCATATTGCTTTCAACTTTCCTTAGTATTTGTGCCTGACGTTTTTGCCTTCTAATATGTAGTAACTGCAAATACATTTTCTTGACTTATTGCTGCTTTCTTGGCACACATTTTTACTTTTCTTCTCCCTTCCTTCATCTGGCCATCTGCTGTTTTGTTCTTTTGGTTATTTGATCCAAAAATCCCCACCATTCCTTCTAGGTAGTGGAAAGACAGAGGAAGTAGTTACTATGGATGCTACTATGGGTTACTTGAGAGAAGGCAGTAGTATTAAGAAAATTCAACAAACATTTGCTAGAATTTAAAATCCTGCAGAGGCAATTCATGAATGAAATTATCACGGAAAAAGTGTTTATTAAGTGCTTACTATGTGTCAGGCACTGTACTAAGAGCTGGCTATACCAGTGTAAAAAGCCAGATAATCTGTGACCCCAGAGAACTTTATTTATTTATTATATGAAAATACTTCGGTATCTCTCTCCTCCCCTCCTCTCCCCATTCTAGAAACAGAATCATTTGGCAAAAAGGTATATGAATATATAAAACTGTCTTATTTTTATCAGTTCTTTCTCTGAAGGTAGACATTCATGAGTCATTCTTCAAGTGATATTTCTGTTGCTTTATATAATGTTCTCTTGGTTTTGCTTATTTCATTCTTTATAATTTTATGGAAGTCTTTCTATGTTTTTTTTAAATAACCTGCTAATCATCTCTAATGGCACAGTGGTATTCCTTCACAATCATATACCACAACCTGTTTAGTCATTCCTTAATTTGATGGGCATCCTCTCAATTTCTCAATTTCCAGTTCTTTGCCACCACAAAGAAGTGAGAGAGCTTTAATTCTAATGAGGCAGTGGTGAAAGACAACTCAAAAGAGAGTGCGGTAACCAAGGAAAGGAGTTATGGTTTGGAAAGTTACTGGGATGATGAGAGAAGACATAGGGCAATGGTGATTTGATTTGATTACCGTCCTCAGAGCAAAATATGGGAAGTCAGGAGTATAGAGTATGGGTCAGGGGAAGCATGGCATTCAGATCACCAAGGAACAGCTTGCTGGTTTTAGTTAATTATAGTAATTGCTCACCAATCAGGAGAACAGGACTGCAGGAGGTAGAATATTGGGTTGGAAGAGGAAGCTGGAGTAAGTAGATAATATGGCATGAAGATGGCCAGGGCTTCAAAGGATCATCGATTTTGAGCCATAAGGAGATCTTAGCAGCTACTTCTATCATCATTTTACAGATAAATGAGTTGAGTACTAGGGAGTAGCTAGTGGCACAATGGATTGTGTGCTAGGTCTGGAGTCAGGAAAATTCATCTTCCTGAGTTCAAATCTGGCTTCAGATGCTTAACTTACCTGTGTGAGCCTAGATATCTGTAAAGTGAGCTGGAGGAGGAAATGGCAAACCACTCCAGTATCTTTGTCAAGAAAACTCCAAGTGGGGTCAAGAAGAATTGGATACAACTGAAAAATGACTGAACAGCAACAAGAAATTGAGGTCTAAGGAGGTTGTGACTTAACCAATATTACACTTGTAGTATGTAGTCACACTGGGATTTGAACCCCAAAATTATTTTGCATTTACTTTATATACATTTGTATGGGAGGAGAAGCAAGGGGAAAGGAATAGAGACTTGGAGCTTGGAATACCTAAATTCAAATCTCTCCTCTAACCTGGATTTTTATGTGATCCTTGGCAAATCACTTAATCTCTTGGGTATCTCCATTTTAATTGCTGAGGAGATACCAATTTACATATGTAGAAGGAGCTTCCTCATCATGAATTCCCCATATCAATGAAATCCTAGGTCTAATCCCAATCCTACATTTAAAAAAATTAAATTTAATTAATTTGTTACATCAAAAAAGCAGTTAGCTTTCTCCCTCTTCCCCTCCATTAGAGAAGGCATTATTTGATTAAAAAGATATGTGTATATATATAAAACTATGTCATTTCTATTTATCAGTTCTTTCTCTGGATATGGACATACCCAAGTCATTCTTTAAATACTATTTCTGTTGCTGTATGTAATGTTCTCTTGGTTCTGCTCGTTTCACTCTTCATGTGGGTCTTTCCATGTTTTTATTTTTTATTTATTTTTAATTTAAATTGTCAATTTATAACATTATTCCTTGGTTACAATAATCATATTATTTCCCTCCCTCCCCTACTCCCACCCTTCCCGTAGCTGACATGCAATTTCACTGGTTATTACATGTGTCCTTGATCAAAACCTATTTCCATGTTGTTGGTGTTTGCATTAGGATGTTCATTTAGAGTCTCCATCTCCAATCATATCCCCTCGACCCATGCATTCGAGATTTGTAGATCCCTCCAAGTTGTTCAGGATCACTGCATTGCCACTAATGGAGAAGTCCATTATATTAAATTGTACCGCAGTGTATCAGTCTCTGTGTACAATGTTCTCTTGGTTCTGCTCCTTTCACTCTGCATCAATTCCTGGAGGTCATTCCAGTTTACATGGAATTCCTCCAGTTCATTATTCCTTTGAGCACAATAGTATTCTTGTGTGTATTCTTGTTCACCAACATATACCACAATTTGTTCAGCCATTCCCCAATTCAAGGGCATCCCCTCATTTTCCAATTACTTGCCACCATAAAGAGCTCAGCTATGAATATTCTTGTGTAAGTCTTTTTTCTATCACTTTGGGGTACAAACCCAGCAGTGCTATGGCTGGATCAAAGGGCAGACAGTCTTTTAGCACCCTTTGGGCATAGTTCCAAATTGCCCCCCAGAATGGTTGGATTAATTCACAACTCCACCAGCAATGCATTAATGTCCCAACTTTGCCACATCCCCTCCAGCATTCATTACTTTCCATTGCTGTCATGTTAGCCAATCTGCTAGGTGTGAAGTGATACCTCAGAGTTGTATTGATTTGCATCTCTCTGATTATAAGAGATTTAGAACACTTTTTCATGTGTTTATTAATAATTTTGATTTCTTTAACTGAAAATTGCCTATTCATGTTCCTTGCCCATTTATCAGTTGGAGAATGGCTTTATTTTTTGTACAGTTGGTTTAGCTCCTTATAAATTTGAGTAATTAGACCTTTGTCAGAGGTTTTTGTTATGAAGATTGTTTCCCAATTTGTTGCTTCCCTTCTAATTTTGGTTGCATTGGTTTTGTTTGTACAAAACCTTTTTAATTTGATGTAATCAAAATTATTGATTTTACATTTTGTGATTTTTTTCTAGCTCTTGCTTGTTTTTAAAGTCTTTCCTTTCCCAAAGATCTGACAAGTATACTATTCTGTGTTCACCAAATTTGCTTATAGTTCCCTTCTTTATATTCAAATCATTCACCCATTCTGAGTTGAGTATTTCCCATCTCCAACATCTTTACCCTTCCAGTGTATTGATGTTCTTCTCCCTCCCTCCATGAGCTTCTTTGTGACATATAAACTTACCCCCTTTTGTGTCTTTCTCCATTTATTTTAGTATTAACCTCTTTTTTAGCTCTAGTTGTGTAATGATTAAAATTTAGGGGAGATGGGGAGACTGAGGCAGGTAGAAATTAGTTTCTCTCTGCAAGGAGTATTATATTTTTTAGAGGTTTATTAAAGGTTAAAGATTAAGAATATACAAGTAAGAAACATGTGCCTAGGCCAGAGGCCTAGACAAAATCACCTCACATCATGGAAGAGACGCCTCTGCTCCAAAACGGAAGTCCAAAAGCCAAGCCCCCTTCAAAAGCCTTTGAATGAGCTTAAATACCTTCTCGATCTCGGCCCAGGTGAGATTACAAGGCATTCTGGGGAAGTGGAGCAAAGGCTCATGGGGATTGTAGTCCTGTATTCGAGTCTATTTTTCACATTCCCCCATGTGATCATTTGCAAAAAAATTAATTTTTTTCCAAAGGATCATGAAAACAAAATCAACTTAAAAGATTACAATAGTGTGAGGATAAGAGAAAAAAGAATAAAACCAATAATTTCTGAACACATTGACAAAAAGCCGTTAGGGGGCAGTCCCCTTTGGCATAAAAGCATACATACAAATAAATGTTCAATCAACCACACCCAAAGTTCAATTTTGTGCAACTTGTGGTCTTGAGGCTTCTTCATGGTGGCTTCTCCAACAGTTCAGTTCTGGATTCAGAGAGGTAGCATCTTCTTTACCTAAACTTCTTCTCAAAAGGAATTTAAACTTTGCAATTTAAATAATGATATTTTTTACATTCCCCCGTGTTGTGGGTGATTGAAAGATTCAGAATCAGTTAGGGATGCATGGCTGAGGTATGAGGTATATGAATCAATTGGCAAGAGATATTAAAAAGACACCAGAAAATCCAAAAGAAAAGAAAAATTTCTGGATGAAAATATAGACTATCAAAGTCTTATGTGTAAAAATTCCAAGTAGAAGAAAAATAAATCTATAACAGGTCCTTCAATCAGGGCCCAATCAAAATGATCTAAGTAATGATGCATTTACCCAATCATTGCCAGGACTACAGAAAGGTACCACACTATGAGAGGCAGAAAAGGGGACCAGATTATAGAAGCCAAGTAGGAGCCAAGGTTTTGGGGATACTCATCTTTGAGTATCTTCAGAGTGAGTGTAGATACAAGGAAAGCCTATGTCTTAACACATGTTAAACATAGTAACCTTGAGTCTTCACACTAGGTTCAAGACCTTTGTATTGGCTTAGAAGTGCATCAATCCATCCTAGATTGGCCTTTCTTTGGCCCTATGAAATGGCTCTTGTGTGTAGCTCTTGTCCTGGAATCAGACAGAATCATTAAGCAAAGTCCTATAATTTATTTAAATAATTAGTGGCATCATTTTTATAGTCACAAGCCTTTTAGGGCATGTATTAGCAAATGTATCTTAAACTTAAAAATCAAAAGGTTAAAGAAAATCTTAATACTGGTGACATGTGCTTCAAATATAAAAAGGAGAGAAAAAATAATTTAAAAAAAACTGAAAAAGTATATTGCACATGCAAGAAAAATATAATAATAAAAGAGCTTTAAAAATTCAAAAATATAGCTTATAATCATTGACACTGTGTCAGCTAAGAAAATATAAAATACAAGGCTTTCTCACCAAAAAATGAGATCCATTTCCTCTTTGTATCTGGCCATGATCACTGTGAGTAGAAGGCAAATGAATTGAACAAGGTTAACAATTTTTTCATCTTTAAAAATACAGTAGTACAAATATGTAGATATCAAAATCCCCCAAATTCTCAATAGCCCAATTAATTACAATAGCAAACAAACACACTTTCATATTTCACATAAGTTGCTGTATGACATTTAAAAAAAAAACCTATGAATTGATGGACATTTGTCACAATTTTTACAAACATAGCAATCCTTCAACCTTGGTATTTAAACATATTTTTAAAACAAAGTAAAACTCATCTTGGGTTTAGAACATAATCAAGAAATCTATATATCATTCTGGTGCAAGTAAAATAGTGAGCTGAAGAGCATAAATAAAGGAGTGCTCCTTTTTCTTGGAGGCTTTTCCCAAGGGTACAAATGCCCTGAAATTAACTGCCCAACTTCCATTCACATGTGGGAAGGTTGGGGGTTATAAAATACATTTCACTTCAGCTACTGTAATGGGCCTTACCTCGTGGTAGGGGCAGGCAAAAATAACCAGATTGTTAAAAAAAAAATTCCAACAATCATATTTAAAAAACCCTTAAAATCAAATCATTTGAGGTATTTAGCACATTAAAATTCCAAAGGTTGTTAATACAATTATAACCAGTTCTGAAGTCCATCTATCCTCAGCAAAATAAAAAAAAAACTGTTTTTTCATATATGGGCTTATTCACAACAATATTTGTTCAACAGTTATAGGGGAAAAACAGAATTTCAAAACTCAGTACATTCAAAATAAATTCAATCAACCTTCAGTTCAAGCAGAATAATATTGAATCCAGTAATATATGAACTTAAAATCACAAAGTTAAACCTTAAACAAAACAATGCAATAGAATACAGAGATGTTTATAAACCATTGGAGTCTGAAATGCCTTAGAATGTAGCCTTTAGTCTCTTCAAAGTTCCTTGGGGTTTTTTTTTTGTTTGTTTGTTTTTAATTATCCATTTAAATGTCTATTGTCCGAAGGTAGAGTAGTAAAGGCTAGGCTATGGGGTTCAAGGGATCCGTCCAGGGCCCCATAGCTGGGAAGCATCAGAGGCCAGATTTTAACTAGAGACCTCCCGTCTCTGGGCCTGGCTTCCAGTTCGCTGGGCCACCCATTTTCAAATTCAAAGTTGAATCTTTGGGCTGAGTCTGCTCCCAGACAGGCAGGTAAAATCAATGAAACTGCCAGAAGAGTCAAAAATCCTTTTAAACAGCCCATTGCTTTTTAGGTTTCCGTTTGAAAAGTCTGTTTCTTCTCTCTAGTCTTTTCTCTCTTTCCCCTCTCTGATACCCCTGCGGCCAATACCCCCAGCCACGTGGAGGCTTAGCCTAAGGGAAAATTGCCCGTTCTCCTTTCCCTCTGGTCTCTCCCCTCCACCCACGTGGCCAATACTGTTACCAGCTGGTCGCAATGAGTCCTGAGCGATCTGCTCCAAGGATCTGGGTGATGAGCCGGCTGGGGTCACGCTCATGGGTCTGGGGCGCAGAAATAGGCAGGCAGCGGGCCGGTGAGAGGCCAGGAGCAGGAGTGGCTGCCGGCGTGGGCAAGGCTGGGACCAGGTACCAGGTGAGGACGATCAGGGCTGCAGGTTGCAGGCAGGAAGCGGCGGGGCAGGTCCGGAGCCTGTAGCAGCTTTGCGAGGGTAGAAAACCTTGGCCAGAGAGATATGGCTCAAAAAAATTTTTAAGATCAGAAAAGAAATCAGAAGACTGAGTTTTTTTCCCATTAGGTCGCCATCTGTAAAGATTAAAATTTATGGAATATGGGAGACTGAGGCAGGTAGAAATTAGTTTCTCTCTGCAAGGAGTATTATATTTTTAGAGGTTTATTAAAGGTTAAAGATTAAGAATATACAAGTAAGAAACATGTGCCTAGGCCAGAGGCCTAGACAAAATCACCTCACATCATGGAAGAGACGCCTCTGCTCCAAAACGGAAGTCCAAAAGCCAAGCCCCATTCAAAAGCCTTTGAATGAGCTTAAATACCTTCTCGATCTCGGCCCAGGTGAGATGACAAGGCATTCTGGGGAAGTGGAGCAAAGGCTCATGGGGATTGTAGTCCTGTATTCGAGTCTATTTTTCACAGTTGTATATATGTATATATATACACACATATATGTATTTATGCAAACATATATCTATATACATATTTATGTCTTGGCACTTCATCCTATACAATTTGTCACTGTTCCCTCTAAGTGTAATTCTTCTAGCTGCTCAGGTGATAATAACAGTTTTTAAGAGTTACCATTGGCCTCTTTTCTTATAGGGATACAATTCATTTTAACTTATTGGGTCTCTTAAAAAAAGGTTTTTTTTTGTTTTGTTTTTCTTTTTCCCCTCTTTCTTAATTACCTTTTGATGATTCTCTTGAATTCTGTGCTTGGACATCAAATTTTTTGTTCAGGTCTGGTCTTTTCTTTAAAAAATGCTTGTAATTCTTCTATTTTGTTGAATGACCATACTTTTCCCTGTAAGAATATAGTCAGTTTTTCTGAGTAGTTGATTCTTGGTTGTAGACCTAGTTCCCTTGCTTTCCAGAATATCATATTCCATGCCTCTCAATCCTTCAGTGTAGACGCAGCCAGGTCCTGTGTTATCCTCACTGTGGTTCCATGGTATCTGAATGACTTCTTAGAAGCTTGTGATATTTTTTCCTTGGTCTGATAGTTCTTGAATTTGGCTATAACATTCCTGGGTGTTGTCAGTTGGGGATTAAGTCTTTCCATGTTTTTAAAAGATTAACCTGTTCATCATTTCTAATGGTGCAGTAGTGTTCCATCACAATCATGTGACACAACTTGTTTAGCCATTTCCCATATGATGGGCATTTCTTCAATTTCCATTTCTTTGCACCACAAAACTGCTATACATATTTTTTTGTATATACTTTTATTTGTTTCTGTTATTTCCATCAGCAGAATGGAAGCTTTTTGAGGACATCTGCTTTTGTCTTTGTATCCTCAGTGTTTAGTGGTGGCTACCATGTAATATAAATTAATAACAATGAAAAGGATGCTGGAGTTGGAAGCACATTGAGGTCAAGTCTACTGCTTATGAACTTTATGAATTTTGGCAAGTGACAACGTTTGTGTCAGTTTCCTTATCTGTAAAATGGAGATTATGGTATCTGCCCCAGTTACTTTTGTGAAGATCAAATGTATGTTTATGAGACAGCTAGACAATGCAGTGGTTCAAACACGGATCTTGGAATCCAGAAGAACTAAGCTGATATCTGGCCTTAGATATTTACTAGCTGTGTCACATTGGGCAAATCTCTTACCCTCAGTTTCCTTATCTGTAAAATGGAGATAATAATAGCATCTACTTGCCAAGATTATTGTGAGGATAAGATGAGATATTTGTAAGGAGCTTTGTAAGCCCTAAAATACAATATAAGTGTTATTAATAATATTATTTGTTGTTATAAAGCCATTTTTCAGGGGGCAGCTGGGTAGCTCAGTGTATTGAGAACCAGCCCTAGAGATGGGAGGTCCTAGGTTCAAATCTGGCCTCAGACACTTCCCAGCTATGTGACCCTGGGCAAGTCACTTAACCCCCACTGCCTAACCCTTACCACTCTTCTGCCTTGGAGCCAATGCACAGTATTGATTCCAAGATGGAAGGTAAGGGTTTTAAAAAAAATAAAGTCATTTTTCAGTTGTGTCCAACATTTTGAGACTCCAATTGGGGTTTTCTTGGCAGTTATTAGAGTGGTTTGCCATTTCCTTTTCCAGCTCATTTGGCATTTGTTGTTGTTGTTGTTGTTGCTGCAATGTGTTTATTATGTGCCAAAAAAAAAGATACCACAGCTTACTCCACACATCTGCAGGAGAGTGCAATCTTGCCTGCATACACTACAGCAAGGTAGAGAATTCACACGCGGATTCACAAAAACCCACACAGAGCAGCGGGGATATGCAATAAAGCAATACCGACTCAGTGGGAGGGGGAGAAGGAAAAAGGAGATTTATAACACTGGTTCTTTGGCACACAGTTTCCGATAGAGGAGTAAGATCTAATTTTTTAAAAACAAAACAAAATTTATTTATACATTAATGTTGAGGGCTGGGCAAGAGTTGAAGTAAGACAGAAAAGAGAAACAGCAGAAGAAAAGGAAAATAGTCTGTGATACAGAGTACTGGACCGAAGAGAGGCCTTGAGGAAGGAAAATATTACATGCACACACGTGTGTGCGCGCACGCACACACACACACACACACACACACGATGAAGGCAAGGGAAGCTGGGCTGTCAGGAGCAAGTGACTTGCTCAGGATCATAGGCTCATTGTCTGAAGCCAGATTTCAGCTCTAGAAGATGAACCATCTAGAATTGCAGTCCCAATACTCTAACCATTGTACCACCTAGTCGCCCATTATTATTTGAAGGTGCTTCATAAAGCATTCTAGAAATAGAAAGCATGCATTATTATTGCTATCTATACCATAAAGTGGCAGAAAAATTCTCACTACATATTTCTAGTGGTCTGGAACCAGGAACCATATTTTGAATAATTTTTTAAATTACTATAAATACAACTCCATCATGAGATTTGGTTTTATACTCATTGGGACGTTGCTGATGACCCAATCCAAGATAATATGAGGATTCTTGTTTTCTGAAAAATCATTTTCTTATATAGTCAAAAGCAATACAAGGAACTGGTTTCCCTAGGGAGTCAAAGTGATTGCCTGAGTGTTTGAGCATAGCTGGTTAGAGCATCATGCTAGTGCATAGCAGGCAACAGAGAATAGAAGTTCCTGGACCGGGTTATAGTTCAATTCAGTCCCTGGTACTGTGCTTTTGGCCTAATGGGCATTCAAGAAATGTTTGTTGATTCAAATTGAGTGTGATCTCAGTCTACTATTTCTTAAGCTTTTTCTCTTCCCCACCTGAGGTAACTGGCTTGCATATGCATGCTTTTGTTAGAAAGGTTAGGAGCTGGGCAACTAGGTGGCTCAGTAGATAGAGAGTCAGACCTGAAGATAGGAGGTCCTGGTTTCAAATGTGGTCTCAGACACTTCCCAACTCTGTGACCCTGGGCAAGTCACTTAACTCCAGTTGCCTAGCCTTACCTTTACTGCTCTTCTGCCTTAGAGCTGATACTTATATGAATTTTAAGACACAAAGTAAGGATTAAAAAAAATTGTTAATGAGGACTGTGTGAGAATATATTCATGACTGGGTTTGGGGGTCAGAAGACCAAGGTTCACATCCTGAGTAGTGTTTCTTTGGACAAATCACTTAAACTCTACATCTCTCAGTTTCCCCATTTCTAAAATGGGGACAAAACAGAAAACTTGCTCATGCTACCTAATATTTACACTAATAATTTATACAATTATGTTATATATTATATGCAACATTATTATATAATTACATGTAATTATATTAATAGTTTATTATTATATTAATAATTTATATTATTATATATTATATTAATAATTTATACTAATAATAGCCAGTATTTATGTAGTCTTTAAGGTTGAAGAGCATTTTACATGTTAATTTGTTTGATCCTCACAACAACCCTGTAAAGTAGGTGCTATTACTATTCCTACTTTATAGATGAGGAAACCGACACTGAGAATCACATCATTTCATTGTTTCTATTTTCTATTACATGGTAGTAATTGTATAACTGTTATATGGTATATATATAGCAATATATATATTGTAATATAGAGCATTGGAGATACAAAGATAAAAACAAAACAGTCCCTCTTCTCAAAGAGCTTTCATTCTAGTTGGGGAAAAAAAATAGCTATGTACACTTCTGTGAGGTATATATAGTGACTGTCCCAGAGTCACGTAGCTATTAATGTTTGAGGAAGGATTTAAACTTGGGTCTTTCTAATTATCATTTAACAATATTAAATAATTTATTATTCATAATAATATAAAGCAAATAAATAATAAAACAACTCTAATAAAATAAAATGTTTTATTATTTATAATAATACATAATATATCTAAAACTTAATAAATAAATGATGTAAAATTTCTGATTTAAATTCAGGTCTTTTCTCTATCAACTGTACCTTCCTAATTTCTTTATGGGATTGCTCTGAGGATCACCTAAAGAAATAGATTAAGGGAGCAGCTAGGTAGCACAGTTCATAAGAGTACCAAACTGGAATTCGGCTCCGATACTTCCTAGCTGAGGGACCCTGAGCAAGTCACTTCACCCTGATTTCCAAGTTCTTGTCACTCTTCCGTCTTAGAATTGATACTAAGACAGAAGGTAAGAATAAATAAGGATAAAGATAAAAGAATTGCATACAAAGCAGTTTGTGATCTTTAATGCATTATCTATCAGCTAGCCTGATGATCTCGTCATTTCTAGTAGTAAGATGCCTGGTGAAAGATGAACAATGCCCAGGAGCTGTTCCACTCTAGGACACTAGATGGCGCTAGATGCACACCGTAGCCGTATGCTGGTGCTTTTTGGAGTCTGAACAAACTGGGGAAAATGTATTTCAAATCCAGCCTGGGCTGCATTGTAATGCTTAATCGCACGGAAAAGAGCATGCAATAACTACTGGTATTTCTGTAAACACGGATGCTAAAAAACAGCTGCCAGTTGGGGATTAGGACTGAAGGAACACTCCCCAAAAGGTCTTCTGAGGACAAGCTAAAAGAGGAAAACCCTGTGGGTTTTCATTTTAAAAGCTTTGCAGTTAACCTCGATGACTCATAAATAGTCATGTTTAGAACCAGTGTGTATGACACTACATTTTGTGGATGGCGACTCTCCCTGAAGTTCCAACTGAGTAAACGTCGCCTCCATGGTCCCCTTCACCTCCCCCCATGATATTCTTTCTCTTACGGGAAGGAGCCCTTCGGTCAGCCATGCCTTGTGGAGATAAGTATGGCATAGCAGAAGAATTGATCTCATGGGTGTCCCTTTGGTTTTGTGCTCTGGAGGAGAGAGATCTTGGTCTCGATTGATCCTTCATGATTTGTTCTGGACTATTGGCCAAATGCTTGCCTTTGGGGACTTTTCTGGGAAGAAAAGTTGACATGAATTTCATTCTCCCTCTTGGAAAAATGAGAAGTCAAAGTGGAGACCCCCTCCCCCGCCAGCACGTTCCCCCCCCCCCCCCCCTCCCCAATTCGAAGCAAAACTGGATGAAGGTGAGAAACACAAAGGTCATGAGGTTTTTCCATGGTGACAATGGGCTGGTCAAGTTTATGTGGAAGAGCAGGAAAAGCTTGTCTAGCAGACTGGACTTCTGAAATGTTCAACTGTAAAACATGGCTAATAATAACACTTACCCACAAGGTTGTTGTGAAGAGCAGATGAGATAATATTTCCAAAGTGCTTGGTCCTGTACCCAACACAGAGTAGGTACTTAATAAATGCTTATTCCTTTCACTTCTCCAAACTTTCCCTCTTTTGCCCCTTGAGGGAAGAAAGGTCAGCTTGTAAAGGACAGAGGACTACCCTGAAGAGAAACACTCTTACGTGGTAGGAAAGTGGTCTGCAGGAGGACACCGAGGAGGGTTAGCTGGGAAAGTCCTTCTCTTAGAAAAAATCCATTTTTGGATTTGAGGAATTAGAAAATGGGTTTCAAATCTGGAAAAGGAAGCTTGCTTTGTAAAAAGAAAGAAATGGGGTCCAAAGGTCATGTCAGAAATTGACAGTGAGAAAAGGATTATAAATTAAATAAATGATTTAAATAAAATAAATCTCTCTACTTTCTTTGGGTTACATATCTGTGTTTTTTTAGTTAAGTGGGTATTGCCAGGGGAGGGTAGTTAGGTGGCACAGTAAATTGAACTCTGGGCTTGGAGTTAGGAAGACCTGAGATTAGATAAAATCTCAGATGCTAGTTGTGTGACTCCGGGCAAGTCCCTTAACCCTGTTTACCTCAATTTCCTCATCTGTAAAATGAAACGGAGAAGGAAATGTCAAACGATTTCAGTATCTATGCCAAGAAAATCCCAAATAGGGTCACAAAGAGTCACTCATGAATGAAATGACTGAACAACAATTACCAGGGGGCAAGTGTCTATGTTGTAGGGACAGTTTTAGTTTTGGAGCTATTAACTGGGAACACACCTGGATAGGAAAAACTTCTTGCCTGGGCTGCATTGAAGTCCTCTTTTCAATTGGAAGTTCTTTGTAGATCGCTGCTGCTTCTGTTTACTAGAGTCTAAAGAGGGGGATGCAGGGAAGGTTGGAAAGAGAACAGGAATCTGGAATGTGACTTCTAAGATAGGCATAAGCAATTAGACTCTGAAGTCAGAGAAAAGAAAAAACAAAAAACCACTAGAAGAAGCCATAGGGGTCTCTAACCCACTGTGTAGATATAAACACTTTAAAAATAGTTTTTATTGGGGGGGGGTGTGAAGTTCCAGAGTTAAATTTTTAGAACCATCTCTGAAACTACTTTAAGTGTACTTAATTTATAATCCTTTTCTTGCTGTCAATAAATCTCAGATAATGTTAGGTCAGAAATGTTAGGTCAGGAAAACTAACCCCCAAATCATGAGGATTCTTCTAGTTAATTTGAGGAATAACATGTAGATTGTGAAGGAAAGGGAGTACATTGAAAGGAATGCTGGTAGGGGGATAGAGGAAGCTAGGTCCTGCTCAGTGGTTAGAAAGTCAAGTCTGGATTCAGTAGGACCTGGGTTCAAATTTGGCCTCAGATACTTCCTAGCTGTATGACCCTTGGCAAATTACTTAATCCCTCTTGCTTACCTCTTGCCTTGGAACTAATACTCAGTATTGATTCTAAGATGGAATGTCAGGGTTAAAAAAAGTGAAGAAAAGAAAAGAATGCTGTATTTGGAGTCAGAAGACCTAGGTTCAAGTCTCAATTCTGATATTTACTACCTATACATTGGTGAGAGAGTCACTTTACTTCTCTAGCCCTTATTTTTCCTATCTATAAAATAAAAGGAGTTAGATTAGATGGCCTCCAAGGTGAACCTTATCCAGTGAGCTCTTCTTTCTAACATATTGTAGGTCATAGGGAGCTGAGTCTGTGGAATATAGATAAAAGGATAACCTTTTCTTTTTCAAAGAGAATTATGTTTGATTTGAAAAAATGAAAACACTTGACCAATGTTGTTACTGAATCCCCAGTTGAATCTAGTTTCTTAAATGTGCATATTTATAAGCTATATCTAGTTGCTTACCTTCTTAGGGAAGGAGAGAGAGAATTAAAATTTTAGAACAATAATTGTAGAATATGAATGCAAAAATTATTTTTACATGTAATTAGGGTAAAATAAAATATTATTTTTAAAAAATACATATTAGGGAGATGGGCAGGCTAGATGGTTCAGTGGATTGAGAGCCAGGCCTAAGAGATGGGAGGTCCTGGATTCAAATCTGACCTCAGACACTTCCCAGCTATGTGACCCTGGGCAAGTCACTTTCCTCCCATTGCCTAGCCTTTACAACTCTTATAAATACACAGTATTGATTCTAAAATGAAGGTAAGGGTTTAAAAATAATAAAAATTAAAAAAAAGTACATATTGGGCCATGGGTAGGTGACATGTCAGACAACATTCATATAGGCAAAGTCCTTACTGCAAAAACAATGCCTCAACCACTGCTGGTCACTGATGAGAAAACAAAACCACACAGGTTTGTGATAGGTAGAGGATGGACAATTCTTCTGCTTACCTCTTTAAGATCTTAAGTCTTAACTCTTGGGGTTTTAAACCCTTTTGGTGACATCTCATCCAAGACATAATTAGTCATTATTGTAACCAGGGCAAGAGGACCAAAAAAAATTGTGTCGTCCATTTAGTTAAACAGGGTGGGACAATGAATGTGAATAGAGAAAGACTAGGATACTGCTGGGAAGTCTGTGGGGCAGACAGGAAAAGAGTGCAACCGGGCTCTGGTCAGTCAGAAAAGGAAGGAGACCATCTGGTAGCTTCCTATTTAAGAGAATTAATTTTCAATTGGATGCTAAACTTGGTTTTTAATGAGCTGCAAGTGCTTTTTAAGTTTGGTGTAATGGGATAAGGCACCCATTCTTCTGGTCTAGTTACAACTCTGGATCTCTTCCCTTTTCAAAGGCATGTGTTTCTTTTTTGTTTGCAGGTAAAAACAAATAAGCACTTATGGTTGGTTTTATTTGGATAATTTCTTGCCTGCTCCTAGGGTGTTGGAAGAACCAAATTATTTGGTAAAACTTCAAGTGGATGAAGAAGCAATGTAGAAGTTTACTTTGGGGATGATGTTTCTTAATTGTCACTTCAACAGAACTATAGTATAGGAAAAAGAGAAATCTATTAGAAGTTATTTTTTACTTAATTATATTCAGGGGTGGTTCCTCCAGAACAATAAAGGTATGGGGTAGGATATCAGTCCTTCAAAAAATAAAATCTCATTATTGCCACTGAGTGCCTTTTAGATCATGGGCAAGTCCCTTCTCCTTGGCCTTAAGTTTCCTGATCTTTAAAATGAGGGAGTCCAAGTGGAAAACTTCTAATATCCTTTTCAGTTCTAAATCTGTGATCTTATGATGGAATCAGCAAGTGTTCATTGAGCATCCCTTTTGTGCCCACCTCTTTGCTAGGATACATGATACACACACACACACACACACACACACACACACATATCATGTCTTCCACTTGATCAATGAACTTTCTAGCATCCTAAAAAGGAGAAATCAAAGAAAGAATTTGGAATGGGGCAGTTGATCTCACCAGTCATCTGATTAACACAAGACAGCAGAAAAATAAAAATAAAAGCAAGCCTGGAGTATGTATGGATCAATTGTTCTTAGACTCCAAAGTGGAAGAATCTTTAGAGATCATCTAGTCCAACTTTCCCATTTTTCCAGATGAAGAAATGGAGGCTCAGGGAAATGAAAAGAGATTTGTTCAAGGTCACACACTTAGTAAAAGATTCAGGACTAAAACACAATTCTACTGTGGAGGATCCCAGTGTTAGGGCAATGTGGTACCTTCTATCTATTGTTTTTGCCTTTATATACTTAGTGCTTAGCTTGGTGACCAGCACATGGAAGTGCTTAATAAATGCTTACAGATTAATCGATTGGGTGCTATAGGGAGAGTGTTATATTTGGAACCAGATTTGGGTTCAAATCCCTACTCTGCCACTTACTAGCTATGTGACCTTTGACACAAATCTATGTCACTATCTATGATCCTATGTCAGTTTTCCCTCTCTAGACTCCAATTTCCTCATTTATAAAATGGAAGAATTGAAGTTGATGACCATTAATGTCCTTTTTAAACCTTGGAGATAATTATATAAATGTGAATTGCATTTCTAAAGTACCTGCCAGTTCACCAAGCACTTTACTACATGACTAAATATTTCAAGTAAAGATTTAGCGCTGAGGGTAGTTTCTTAGTTCTTCTTAAATCATTATTCTGTCAATCAGCTTGTCTTTGGTCTCTCAGGTCACTTTGCATCTCAGCTGTGCATTCATCCTTCTCTGGGTTATTAATGGGCATGGGCACAGTTGCATTGAGAAATGAAACACAAAATTTCCTCATTGCAGCCAGCACTTTACCACTCCCATCAAATTCTTTTTTAAAAATTAAATCAAGCTCATTAATTAAAAAGTAGCAAAACTGGTCAGTTATTTTGAATGTCTATGAACTTGCTAATGATGCAGAAATGGTTAAAAGTGTCTGCCCCCTATGTTTCCTGCTACGGAAAATGATGAGGAGATTGGATAATCAAGCAAACAACATAAAATAAGACAAATTACAGCCATAATAAACTAAATAATAATCAGCCTTTGAAAACTGGAAAGTGGATTGCACCTCTGATATATTCAATGCTCTTTGGACCTGAAGGTGATTCAGTTCACCATATTTTTTCAAGTTGAAGGCTTGGGGCAACATCAGCAAATTTGTTTTGAAGGACAGTGAGGTTCCCAGGTTTGTGCTGATTCTTTTAGGTGTTACATGCCCGACAGTTATAACCTTCAATTTGTGGACTATGGTGGGAGTTTTGGTATTATTCAGGGTTTTGGTTTCAGGAGAATCAGCTATGATGCTTTTGTTGTTTCAGAAACATCAGTGCCAATGACTGGCATTTGACATTATGGTTCCCTTGTATTTGTTCAGCCTCTTGTAAGGAGGCTGGGAGGGTGTGAAATATGAATGTGGTCAATGGACTGACCATCATGGAGCTGAAAGTGCATAATGTGGGTTTTTACTCACTCCTCCATACAAGGTGAATGTGTTAACTTATTTGTATTGGAAACTTTTGTCCAAATGAAGAAAAACCTATATTTAACCATTTGTCTCCCAGAAAAAGGAGAAAATCCTTAGGGGCCATTTTTCCATTTCAAGGGAGAATGGGAAGAAAAGGTTTTGATTTCTGATGACTCGACATTGTTGCTTTGTTTCAGCTCTTAATTCTTTGTTAGCCCTTTGAATTGATTATTATGTTATCTGCTCATTGTTCATGCTCTACTGAATCTTAGATCTGGTTCTGAAAGTGGCCACCTAATTCTACTCCCCCATTTTACAAATAAGAAAACTGAGGCCCAAAGAATTTAAGTGACTTGCCCAAGGACACAGATAGTATATATCACAAGGGGAGGAGTTGATCCTAAGTCTTCTGATTCCAGAAAAAGTGAGAAAGTCCTTTTCTCTTGACCATACCTTATACCTTCATCAGGGCTGAGAAATCTCAATCAAAATATGGAAGGAATGTTGTTAGCCAAACATTTGAAGGATTGTTCTTTTTTAATCTATATGCTGAAGTTTTGAAGATAGGCTTAGAATACTCTATGTATTCTAGAGCAGAGCCATGGGTAAAATAGCGCAAGTGGAATTTATTTTCAGGGTGCTGAATCCAGAAGGTAGAGAATTTAGAAGAAATTAGGTGATGACAACACTTGTAGTCCCTTCAGCAGCCCAGAAACAACAAGTCTTAGTACCTAGTTAGTAATTACAAGTAGTTAAAAGGGCAGTCTATCAGATAGGTGCATGGGGGAGCTCTTCTACTACATTCCTCCATTTTCTGTCTATCCCTGACCCTCTATGGCTGCCTTTCTAACAGCATCCCTACTTTGGTGTTTCAGAGACTGTTTTCCCTCAAGATGGAGTGTCCCTTTTTTTCTCCCTTCCCTCAAATGAAGCATGACTTGTTCCATTGAACAATTTGATGTAGTTGCCCGAGGAGTAAAAATTCCTAGTTATAGCTCTAGTCTAAAGCATGTCTCTCACTGGAGTGATATTGTTCTCTATTGGATTATTTAATTGTGTCTCTCTTGGGATGAATTGTATTGACAGTGGGGTAGATAGTTTCCCATCCTCTGAGGGGTATTAATGTTGGAGACAAAGAGTATTGTAATTAAGGAGAGGGTGCTTACTTGATCATGAGACCCAGAGCCAGAAGGGACTTTAGAAGTCATTTATTACAAAGCAAATGAGCAAGGATAACCATTCCTAGAATCCTAGAAAAATGATTTGGCCATCCCTGTCTGTATTCGTTCTTACCCAGTTTTTAAAAACAAATTAATCCTAGAAGGAAGAGGAAAGTAAACTAGTTAGATATGGAGTCAGTGGAACATTTTAGACACAGAGTTTGTACAAATTGGGACCTATAAGTAACTGACAGCCATCTCGAGTTGGTGTTAGATGTATCCAATCATATAGTAGCTTTAGAAGAATTTTATTAGATTCTTTCTATGATTAAGGTACCTTTTAGATAACAGATCACCATTTTTTAAGAAGTGAGATGGGCCTCTTTTTTCTCATTTGGCCTCTAGGAGCTAGTAATATAGCATAGATTTAGAGCTGGGTGGGATGTTGTAGGTCTTCCTGTCCACAAAGGTTTATATGAAACTTCTCATTTGTATATGAAAAAAGCATTAGAGTGACTCTCATTTGTTTCAAGTCCTTCATGAGCCTTTCAAATCTTCATGTGTCAAGTCCTTCATGTGTGTCTGATATGGCAAGTTCAAGCTCATTTTGTGTTAAGATAATGCCGAAGGCAAGTGGAAAAGTCTGGACCTGTCAGGAGTGAAGAGAAAGTGATTAATCACAGGGACTTTTATGACACTTCTAAATGTTTAGTTTCCTGACCTTGTATCTAGTGGACTGCAGATGTAGGTGGGGTCAAGTTGAAAAGAGATGACAAGTGGCTGGGGCTCAAATGGGATTCTAGCAAGAGTTTGGCTTGGGTTCAAGTACTCTCCATGTCTCACACCTGGTGAAAACTGGGTCCAATAAAAAGTTTATAGTGGCTGGGAAACTTGTTAGCTCTGTCTTATGTCAGCCCTTTGGACATGACTTTGAGAGCTGATATATCCTTTTCGTGTTTGGGGTTTGTGTTTTCTTGGGTCATTCACAGAGCTAACTTCACCTTAACAAGTTCTGGTTGACATGGTTCTATGCCTTTTGAAATGTAAAAATCAATTCATCTCAGGGAATTGGGCTACTATCTCCCTC